>NC_072376.2:167083214-167386785 GCF_028885625.2 Pongo pygmaeus | reverse complement strand
TCTTGGAACTGCCCACCCCACCACTGCCCAGATCTTGACAAAGAGGGATAATAAATGTCCTTATTGTTTAAGATATTCCTGTTGGATTTTCTGTTACTTGTAACCAAGAGAATGCCTAGAGATGAGTTATTCGGTTTCTACAAAATTGAAGCACAGAGAAGTTAAGTTACTGTCCAAGGTCACATAGCTGCTAAGAGGGAAAACCAGAGTCCAAAACCTGTCTGAGTCCTGAGGGGGGCCTTGTGCCTAATGACCAGCTGTAATCCCTTTGCACTGACCTTGACATTTCAATTCTGTATGAGCAGAATAGTGCTGATTTAAGTGCATTGCATTTCAAGAATAAAAATTTGCTGTACAGTGTTGTTAGTCTGGCCTAGAGTAAGATTATTGATGACCCTGAGGCCTCCCTGGACTGTGGCTCCCTCATTAATAACAGTTATGAAGCAGCAGAAGAGAAATGTGATGGGTCCTCTCCTAGCCTTCTGTTCCACACCTCCTCTTTACCTGTGATTACAGATTTGAGGGAGTATCTATCCAATGGATGTGTAAAATTTTAGTTTTTGTCAACTGTGTTTTTAACTGCATGATAAATCTTACTTAGATTGATTCCTTTAATTCTTGAGTATGGATGTGTCTGAGACAGAGGAATTATCCCATATGTGCATCATAAATATTTATATACATAAATATTATTACTTGATGGTTTATACCTGCCTAAGAATAAAGTCACCTTAAGAGTCAGTCCTCTTCCTTGTAGAGACAGACACCATCAGGACATAATGTAATTAATTCTGGGAGTCCTTGGACATGCTGTTGGGAGTGGTGATGTGGCACATCTTAGACTTCAGGATCATGGACAAGAGCATGTCCAAGTCAGGCTGAAACAGCGAAAGAGTAGACTGGTGGGACATTTCTGGAAGACTGTAGAGATTAGACTAGCATATGACATAATGAAATGTCCTATAGGGTACCTTGGCAGGAAAATCCTGCTTTTTGGCTTAAAAGTACCTTTTGGACATAGCCAGAACTTAGGCAGCACTTATGACATTGGGATGTTGAAGACATTGTGACTATCACACCATGAAATACAACATCTGATTAAACTATTACATAAAGAGAATCTTTTTAAAAGAATCACTTTATATCTCCATACTGTCTTTGTCTTAACTCCGTATGTGTTAAAATATGAAGCCCATTTTTTTCCCCAACCAAAAGGTTTCAAGCCCAATCATTGACTTGAAACACTTAGAGATTAGTTGAAGAGCCATGTGAATGGGACTTGAATCAACATGTAGAAGTTCTAACTTGCAAGGAATGGGCTTTACACAAAATTCATTTTAGTGGCATGTTTAGAGTTATCTGTTGGTCTCTTCTGGGCTGAAAACATTTCCTAGTTTAAATTCTTTAATCAGGTATTAATCATATAGCTGTATGCTTGTAACATCCATTTCTGTTGGATACTGTTTGTTAAGTTAATGTATTTTATTATCAATCTACTTAAAAAATATAATATGAGCTACTAACAAAACTACAATAACTCAGTGAGATGAAGATAAAATTAAAGAAATCAGGACAAAAGTCAAGTGGAATAGTGAGATGAAATCAGGAAGCCTTAGTACATGCAAGTGGATTATGCAAGATTATGCACAAGTATTAAAGCTACATCAATGAAGTGGTAAGACTCATATAGTCCCCAAGTTAGAAACATTCCTAACAGATCAGGAGAAGCAGCATTGACTTTCCCTGACACTAAGCCCTGAGGAAATGTTTTTCCTGTAAGTCTTTATAAAGCAGACTCTAAAATGTAATAGGAAGTCCCATAAATAGTATGTTTACAATAAATATACAGTTCTGTAAAAGTGATTGTATTGGGAGCTGGTATAAAAAACAGTGCATCCCACACTTCCATAGTTAGATCTATGTGCATGGCTTTCTCTTTTCCTCCATGAAGCAAAGCTGCTAAATTAAGAATAGGTTTCCAAACCTTAATATTTGACCATTGTGACTATGACCCTTTTGCAGGTGTGAAAACTGAAGCAGTTAGCTATAGTGCAGTCAGTCACAGTCCATATTGGAAATCACAGCCCTTAAGGTTATATTGTGAACTTACTTACTTTGCCTTCCTACTCTTTGTCTTTTTCATTAGAATTTTTTTTTAAAACGATGGGTTTCCCTTGAGTTTAGAGTGCACCTGTTCATGTTTATATCTGGGAATGCATCCTTCCACTGGGAAGACCTTTGTGCATAAATTTAGGGTATCTCTTTGTTTTACAAAACATATATGGGAAGGTACAGCTAAAAGATAAAAGTCAAATGATTCTGAATTATGATACTCATTCCCAAAAAGGAGGGAGATGCTTAAATGTGAATCGCTTGGAAAAAAATCAACAACCAGCTCTCCTCTCTGGACTTCATGGGCATTTCAAGGTATCTTTGTGGGTGGAGTGGGAAGAGGGTGGCCCTTAACAATCATAGCACGTGGAAGCTTTTGGTCTATATAAAGTAAATCAGGCTCAGTGTAAAACATTGTTTACAAAACTGTGTCATTTTATAAGTTAACTTTTCCCATGATTGTACCCCAAGAGAGAACACCTGTTAGTAGTTTGGGGTATGTTATTCAGATTTTTATTTTCTCTGGGAATAGTAACATTTATGTAACTCTGCACAATGGTCTTCTATCTTGAGTTAGAATATGGTCAAAAGGAAATGAGCTTTAGCTTTCAACAAGGCAGGGCCATCACATGGCCCATCGCCTTCATCTCCTGCAGTTCACATTGGTGGAGTACAGGTGATTGCAGGGAAAACAATACCTTGTTTTCTTCGTCTGCTGGGAACACACAGAACCCACAAAACATTGAAAGTCACCTTTTGCTTTGGATTCTTGCAATGCAATCCAACCCATAAGGTGTCGAGATGGTGTTGAGATGTCAGATGAGGTTGGCTGGCCCAGTTGCCCATCGCCTTGTCTTTTTGCCTGGACTTTTGTTTTCATTTGCATATGGTCCCTCTCCTGGAGAAGCACTCCTTTGCCTCAGTCTTTTTAACTCTTCCTCTTCTCCTTCAGCACTTTGCCTCCTCTTGCAAACTCAGCATCAGTGACTCTCTGATCTGCCTATTTTTAGTTTTGAACGCTTTCTTTATGCTACAAATGGGAAAGTCATGGAAGTATTTCCATATGTGAATCTGTAGCACAAAGAAAGGGTTCATGCCAGAGACATGAAGTTGAAGCTACCCTCATATAGGAGATATTTAAAATCATGAGACTGGATGAGATAACCAAACCAGAGAAAGAAGACGGAGAAAAGAAGATGTTTACTCAGCAGTTTGAAAGTACTGATGCCTGTGTATATGAGGCATATGTGAAAATAAATTCCATTGTGAAATCTTAGAGGTAAGAACAAAAATTAAAAATAAGCATCAGCTTTTATAAGTCTGTTCCTTCTGCTAAATTACATATGAGATTCATACTGGCCAAAGAATTTACTTCTGAGCTTCAGGGAAATAAAGCCTTGGAAGAAATACTTAGCTAGGATCCTCTCATGAATTTGTTTGTCATTTAAAGATTTATGGTATTAGATGTTACCAATATCTATGATAGACATATAGTATTTGTATCCAAATTCATTTTTGGATAAATAAAATTTTCTGATCATATACTTTTTTTGTGTTTCCAGATACCTGTAAGAATACTATGAAAATATTCAGTCATGGATTGCTTTGTTGTTTACATATGGTTGCTTTCTCTTTATTTTATTATTGTTTGGTGATGAAGAATAGTACAAATGTATTTGAAAATGATTGTTGTCCTGAATAATTAGAGTTGTACATGACAAATGATCATATGAACCAGAACTAAGAGAACTTCACTTGTTACTAACACTGTTAATGCTAAATAATAAACAGTTAAAAAGAGAATATGAAGTCATATAGTAAGAACTTGGGAAAGTAGGCGTCATAACTTGTTTTTCAGTAGTATCTGGAAATGAAAGATGATGTAGGTGTATTTGGGCTAGTGTGTGTGTGTGCATGTGTGTGTGTGTGTGAATGACTTAGTGATATAAAAGTGAGGTAACTTTTCAGCATTAGTCAGCCAGTTACTTACAATTGCTACCAGTATTTTGATATATTCTTTGGCCACAGGATTAAGAGTATCAACAGCCTAGGTCAGTTCACTGAAATAATTTAATAACTCAAAAGCAAGTAATCTAAAAAGATGTTGAAGTGCCAGTCTGTGGATCAGCTACCAGCAACCTAATTTTTATGCCATAAATATAAATTAATTATTCTCTTCAATATGAGTATCTTACCTGTGAGGGCAGACAAGGCCTTATTGAAACAGGGTGTTTGGTAGAGAAGAGCTCTGGAATGAGAGCTCCTGTGCAGACACTCTATTCCTCTAACTTTAACTTCCTTCAATTCCTTTTAGCATAGGTACCATGAGAGGTTTTTGTTTTGTTTGATTTGTGTGTGTGTTTTTCATGGAGGGGTGGGGGTCATGGAGCGTGATTAGATTTAAAGTTAAAAGGATCTTGATAAAAGAATTACTGGATCCTGTAATAGATCCATTTTCTGTTTTAGTTTTTCCAATGACAAACGATTAAAATGAAATTTTTGTAAAATATAAAGTCATGATATAAAAATTTCACTCAGTGAAAGCATTTTGAAGTCAAATAGTTTAGGTCCTTAAAAAAAGGTTTTTTATATATATATATATATATAATATATATATAAAGCCTTTGTCTTTAGGAATAGAACATACAGACAGCAATAAATGGAGAGTAAACCTGCCTGTGAGACCAGCTCAAATCCAGGATGTCAAACAAGCCCCTGATATGCACTGGACTGAGGTCATTCTGAAGTGGTATTCCTGGGCCTGCAGTGTTGACTGTTTTTCTAAGATTACTTCTTATGCTTTAGATCAGGGGTTAGCAAACCATGGCACATGGGCCAGATCCAGCCTCCTGTCTGTTTTTGTACCACCTGGTACAAAAGCTAAGAATGGTTTTTACGTTTTTAAATGGTTGAAAAAAGAGAGAGAGAAATAATATTTCATGACAATTGAAAATGACATGAAATTCAAATATTGGTATGTTCTACTGGAACACAGCCATTCATTTACTTATTGTCCACGGCTCTTTCATGCTAAAATGGCAGAGTTGAGTAGTTGTAACAGAGGCTTTATGGCTTGTGCAGCCTAAAATATTTACTGTCAGGCCCTTGCTCACCCCTGGTTTAGACCTCAGTAATGCCTTCAGCCCTGTGACTCCTCCCCATCATGCTGTAGTGGATCTTCAAGAACCCAGTACTGTGAAGATGCACTCACAATAGTTCAATAGACAGACGGCCAATGCCTATCAAATACAATTTCTTTGTAGGATTAATATTTTTTGATGCTCATCTTCTTTTTCGTAATAATGTTTCCATAAAATTACACATATTTGGGTGGGCACAGTGGCTTACGCCTGTAATCCCAGCACTTTGGGAGGCCAAGGCAGGTGGATCACAAGGTCAGGAGATGGAGACCATCCTGGCTAACACGGTGAAACCCCATCTCTACTAAAAATACAAAAAATTAGACAGCCATGGTGGTGTGCGCCTGTAATCCCAGCTACTCGGGAGGCTGAGGCAGGAGAATCACTTGAACCTGGGAGGCAGAGGTTGCAGTGAGCTGAGATTGCACCAATGCACTCCAGCCTGGGTGACAGAGGGAGACTCCATCTCAAAAAAAAAAAAAAAAAAAAAAATTACATGTATTTTTGAAAATTTGGGAAAGAAATGAATGGAATAAAAAAAAATCACCTATTCCCCACATTAAATCACTTAACCCTTTGCTTATTTCCTTTCAGTTTTTAATTCTATACATTGAATTTTTTTGCATAAATGGGATTTGTATATGTAATTTTTAGTTACCTTTTTTTTTTTTTACTCACCACAATATTTTGGACATTTTATTGTGCCTTTAAATATACAATTTTCATGCCTACATTGAATTCTGTCTTATGAATGAATTTTAATTTATTTAACAACTCTTTTCTGATTGGACATTTGGATTTTAGAATAAATAATGCCACATTATGTGTTTTTCATACAAATATCTTTCTATGTATATTCTTAGAAATATGCCAACAGAGTCAAAGGAGATGAATATTTTTAGATTTGGGAGAATGTTTAACATGTATATGTGGTAAACACAAAGTTACTTTTCAGATGGGCTGTAAGAAGAAGCATATACTTAATACATCTTTCTACAACTTAATATATTATTTTAATGATTGCCAATTTGGAAGGCAAAAGTATTATTTTATTTTTATTTATTTAATTACAAGTGAAGTTGAATATCTTAAATATATTTTTCTATGAATTGTCTGTTCATGTCCTTTGGCTATTTGTTTTTACTGGGAAATTTGTATTATTTTTATTTTTGAAGTCCTCTTTCTATATTAAGGACATTAACATTTTACTATATATTTGTTGCAGATATACCTCATTTGCCTTTAATATTTTGTGTATATTTTTGACATAATGGTGTTCAAGCCTTTATGTAGTCAATTTATTGACCTTTTCCTTTGTGATCTGCTTTAATTTTGAAATTCTTCTTTGCTTTGAAATTTCTTTTCAATGTAAGGATCAGCCAAATATTTCTTTATATATTCTTTGTGCTTTAAATGATTTCATTATTTAAAATTAACATACTGCTGTAGAATTTATTTTGGTTTGAGGTTAATATCAATCCTGATTTTTCCTCATGTACTTTGCCAATTTTTCTAGCAATTTATGTGAATAAACCCACATTCTTCAATGGTTTTCTTTATTATATACACTTTTAGTTTTAGTAGGATCTGTTTCAGGTCTTGCTTTTGTGTTCTATTGATCTGCCTGCCAATTCTTTTATTAGATCACACTATTTTAATTGTTTATTTTGTAACACCTTATAGGACAAGTTACTTTCCATCTCCCTAAACCCCATTGGTCTCCTTTCAAAAAATTTCCTTAGACTGCTTTTTTGAGGTGGGAAGAAAGGACAATAATTAAGTAGTAGAATTCGTGTTTGCTTAAACTCATTCTTCAGTTAAGGCAATAAAAACATGCTATTATAACAACTTTTGCAGGCTGTAACTTGAGGATATGTATTCAGCCTATTCATCTAATAGCTGTGAGAGTCTCTCTCAACATACATTTTAAAAGGTAAAACCTTTTAAAAGATGTTCTGTTTCCAATATCTTAATAGTTCCACATGCTTTGAGATACTTTTCTTTTTGCCTAGCTGATTTTAGTCGTAGCATTTAGTGCCTTTGAAAAAGCATTATGGATCTTATTGTATGATAATATAGCTTCATTAATAGATAGTGTTTTATGAGTAAAAATATTATTCCTCAATGAGTTTTTGATGAGTATCATGAACCATCTTGTTCTTATGTGTTTCCTCTGAAGGGCAAACAGAAAGAATAGTCATAAAGATTATTTCTTAAACGTGCTTGTATCCTATACACAGTATTAGATTCATTAATTCATGCAACAAACATTTCTAGCACCTCAGTATGAACTAGGCACCAGTGCTATGGCTGCTGGAGATGCAGCAGGGGTGGTTAGGGGTGGGGCGAGATCAGTGTAATGGTTGTCCCGAAGCTTAAATTCCAGTGGGGAAGACATGTTATTATCAATATACAAATAAATAAAAATATATAATGCAACATATCTTGGACATAAGTTCTCTGAAGAAAGCAAAGCAGGGTTAAGAAAAAAAAAAGGTGAGACAGAGGTAAAGTGACCCTTGACTAGAGCATCAAGCAAGGCCTGTCTGATTAGGTGTACAAAGAGTAAAGAGATGTGAGCATGTTATACTAAAGGGTGGAGGAAAGGCCTTGCAGGCACAGAGAACACCAAGTACAAGGCCCTAAGGTGGGAACAAGCCAGTGTTTTCCAGGACTGTCGAGGAGACCGGTGTGTCCAGAGGGGAGTGAGAGAGTCGGACAGGAGTGGAGGATGAGATCAGAGAAGTAGCCAGGGATCAGATTAAAGACTTGGATTATGTTGGGTAGGATGGGAAGTTGTTGAAAGATTCTTAGCAAGAGAGTAATAGGATTTGGTGTCATTTTAGACAGTATCTCTCTGACTGCGTGTAGCAGAAAGTGAGTGGTGGTATCATTTACTAAAAAGACCGGGAGGGTAGCAGATTGTGGGGTGGAGTGGGGTGGGAATCAGGAGTTCCCTTTGAGCAGGTTGCATTTGAGATGCCAATTAGTCACTTGAGATGTGTGAGGTGTGAGTTGGCATAGGAGGATGCAGAGTCTGGAGCCCAGATGGAGATTTAGAACTGGGGAGTCATTGGCACAGAGACTGGTGTAGTGCCGTGGGCTGGTCAGACCACTCAGGGAGTGTGTTAATTTCCTAGGGCTGCAGTAACAAATTACCAAGAATTTGGTGGCTTAAAACAGCAGAAATTGGACTGGGCATGGTGGCTCACACCTTTAATCCTAGCACTTTGGGAGCTTGAGGTGGGTGGGTCACGAGGTCAAGAGATCAAGACTATCCTGGCCAACATGGTGAAACCTTGTCTCTACTAAAAATGCAAAAAAAAAAAAAAAAATTAGTTGAGCATGGTGGCATGCACCTGTAGTCCTAGCTGCTTGGAAGGCTGAGTCAGGAGAATTGCTTGAATCCAAGAGGCGGAGGTTGCAGTGAGCTGAGATTGAGCCACTGCACTCCAGCCTGGAGAACGGAGTTCAACCATTGTGGAAGTCAGTGTGGCGATTCCTCAGGGATCTAGAACTAGAAATACCATTTGACCCAGCCATCCCATTACTGGGTATATACCCAAAGGATTATAAAACATGCTGCTATAAAGACACATGTACACGTATGTTTATTGCGGCACTATTCACAATAGCAAAGACTTGGGACCAACACAAATGTTCAACAATGATAGACTGGATTAAGAAAATGTGGCACATATACACCATGGAATACTATGCAGCCACAAAAAAGGATGAGCTCATGTCCTTTGTAGGGACATGGATGAAGCTGGAAACCATCATTCTCAGCAAACTATCGCAAGGACAAAAAACCAAACACCACATGCTCTCACTCATAGGTGGGAATTGAACAATGAGAACACATGGACACAGGAAGGGGAACATCACACACCGGGGCCTGTTGTGGGGTGGGGGGAGGGTGAAGGGATAGCAGTAGGAGATATACCTAATGTTAAATGATGAGTTAACGGGTGCAGCACACCAACATGGCACATGTATACATATGTAACAAACCTGCACATTGTGCACATGTACCCTAAAACTTAAAGTGTAATAAAAAAAATAAAAATAAAAATAAAAAACATTTCCATATTAAAAAAAAACAGTGGAAATTATTCTTTCTCACAGTTCTGGAGACTAAAAGTCTGCAATCCAGCAGGGCTTTGCTCCTTCTGGGGACTCTGGGGTCAATCCATTCTTTATCTCCTCCAGCTTCTGGTGGCTGTCGGTGTTCCTTGACTTGTGGCCACATCCCTTCAATCTCTGCTTCCCTGGTTACATTGCCTCCTCCTCTTCTGTTGGGCAGACCTTCCTCTGCCTATCTCTTGTAAGGACATTTGTTGGATATAGGACCCACCCAGATAAGCAAGGATAAGATTCTCCTCTCAAAATCCTCAACTTAATCATGTCTGTTGCCATATAAGGTAGTAGTCACTACTTTATCAAATAAGAGAATAGTTATTTCTCTTATTTGATAATCTCACAGGTTCTGGGGATTAGAACATTGACAGAGTTTTTTTGGAGGCCAGCATTCAGTCCCCTACAAGCAGTCAGTGTGGATTGAAAAGAGGTAGTCCCAAGACTGAGCTCTGGGGTGCTATAGTGTTCAGAAGCCAGGAAGAGAACACAAAACCAGTGAAGGAAACTGAGGTGAGGTCAGTAAGGTGGTGCATGAGAAGGAGGGCCATAACGTGGTGTCTGATGAAGGATGTGTTTCAATAAGGAGGCAATGACTAGCTGTGTGAAAGGCTGCCAAATGATTCAGAAAATAAAGATCAAGCCTCGATCATTAGACTTTGGAACTTGGTGAACTTGCCAAGTGGTGTTCAGAGAGTGGCGCACTTGCATTAGTTGTGGGCCCCGATGCTGATTCCAAGTTCCACTGGAATATTATAGTCCTATTTCAGCTGCAGGGTCAGTGGTTGTCCAGTGCTTCAAATGTAAAACGTTATTTAATGATTTTTTTCTTCTTTTCTATGTAAAGTTCTATGTGTGTTTTGTGTTAATAACTTTGTTTCTTCAAACAACTTGTTAAATGCTCATGGATAGAAAAACTGGAAATTGTAATAAGAAAAAAATTAAAGTGGGTTATTTAATTTTAAATTTCATTGCAAGTGCTGCTATTTTTTTCCCACTAGAACTCCTGTTTTATTACTCTTTTTTACTGGGCTACTGGGCTCTGAGAACTTTTTTTTTTTTTTTTTTTCACAAATTTTGCTGAGTTAGGTATACAGTTGCTTAGGAGTAGATACAGGAATTATGGCCAACCCTGTCACATCGTGCCTTTTGGGTGGAGTCTGGCTGGTATAAATGGCTGGACTGACCACTGATGTTGAAGGGGAGGAAGCCCTGTTATCCTGATGAGGGGGATGTAAGCAGATCAATTCCACTTGTAGAACATCCAAAAACCATGGAACATGCCTTCAAGGGCCAGTGATTTCAATTTGTCTCCTGTCTTCACGACACATTCATAGGGAGGAATTCTTACCTAGATGTTACTATGAAGGAAGTAATAAAAATTATTTATTTGTATTTTACTTTATTTTTTGTAATTTCAACCTTTATTTTAGATTCAAGTGGTACATGTGCAGATTTGTCATGTGAGTGTATTGTGTGATGCTGAGGTTTGGGGTACAATTGATCCCATCACCCAGGCAATGAACTTGCAACCAATGGGTAGACTTTCAACCCTCTTCCAACCTCCCCCTTCTAGTAGTCTCCTGTGTTTATTGTCCCCATCTTTATACCCATATGTACATAATGTTTAACTCCCACTTATGAGTGAGAACTGCAGTATTTGGTTTTCTGTTCCTGTGTTAATTCCCTTAGGATAATGGCAGCCAGCTGCATTCATGTTTCTGCAAAGGACATGATATTTTTCTTTTTTATGGCTGTGTAGCATTCCATAGTGCATATGTTCCACACTTTCTTTGTCTATTCCATGACTGATGTGTCCCTAGGTCGATTCTATGTTTTTGCTATTGTGAATAGCACTGTGATGAATATGCAAGTGCATGTGTCTTTTTGGTAGAATAATTTATTTTCCTTTGGATATTTACTCAGTAATTGGATTATTGTTTGAATGGTAGCTCTTTAATAAATCTCCATCCTTCTTTCCACAGTGGCTGAACTAATTTGCATTCTCACCAAGAGTGTATAAGTGTCCACTTTTCTTCATGGCCTCATCAGCATCTGTTATTTTTTGACTTTTCAATAATAGCTATTCTGACTGGTGCGAGATGGCATCTCATTGTGGTATTGATTTGCATTTCTCTGATGATTAGTGATATTGAGCATTTTTTTCATATGTTTGTTGGCTGCTTGTATGTCGTCTTTTGAGAAGTGTCTGTTAATGTCTTTTGCCCACTTTTTAATGGGGTTATTTGTTTTTTGCTGGTTGAATTATTTAAGTTCCTTATAGATTCTGGATATTAGACCTTTGTCAGATGCATAGTTTGTGATTGTTTTCTCCCATTCTGTGGGTTGTCTGTTTACTCTGTTGAAATTTTCTTATACTGTGCAGAAGCTCTTTAGTTTAATTAGATCCCACTTGTCAATTTTTGTTTTGGTTGCAATTGCTTTTGAGGACTTAGTCATAAACTCTTTGCCAAGGCCAATGTCCAGAATGTTGTTTCCTAGGTTTTCTTCTAGGATCCTTATAGTTTGAGGTCTTACATTTTAATATTTAGTCCATTTAAATATTTGTATATTGTGAATTATTGTGTACTAAAATTAAAATTCATCTAGTTGAAATTAAAATTCATTTAATTTTTGTATATGGTGAAAGGTGGGGATCCAGTTTCAATCTTCTGTATATGGCTAGCCAGCTACTCCAGCACCATTTATTGAATAAGGAGTCCTTTCCTTATTGCTTATTCAACTTTGTCAAAGATCAGATGGCTGTAGGTGTGATGTTTTATTTCTGGGTTCTCTCTTCTGTTCCATTGGTCTATGTTTCTGTTTTTGTACCAGTACCATGCTGTTTTGATTACTGTAGCCCTATAGTATAATTTGACGTTGGATAATGTGATGCCTCCAGCTTTGTTCTTTTTGCTTAGGATTACTTTGACTATTTGGGCATTTTTTTCAGTTCCGTATGAATTTTAGAATGTTTTTTTATAATTCCGTGAAAAATTACATTGGTAGTTTGACAGGAATGGCATTGAATCTATAGATTGCTTTAGACGGTCTGGCCATTTTAACAATATTGATTCTTCTAATCAATGAGCATGGAATGTTTTTCCATTTGTTTGTGTCATCTATGATTTCTTTCAGCAGTGTTTTGTAGTTCTCCTTGTAAAGATCTTTTACCTCCTTGGTTAGATTTATTCCTAGGTATTTTATTTTTTGGTGGCTATTGTAAATGGGATTGTGTTCTTGATTTGGCTCTCAGCTTGAACATTATTGCTGTATAGGAATGCTACTGATTTTTGTATATTGATTTCATATCCTGAAACTTTACTGAAGTTGTTTATCAGTTCCAGGAGCCTTTTGGCAGAGTCTTACAAATTCTCTAGCTATAGAATTATGTTGTCAGTAAAGAGAGATAGTTTGGCTTCTTTTCCTATTTGGATGCTTTTTATTTCTTTCTGTTGCCCGATTGCTCTGGCTAGGACTTCCAATACTATGTTGAATAGGAGTGGTGAGAGTGTATATCCTTGTCTGATAAAAATTATTTAAATCTCAGAAAGCTAACAATGGAATCGGGGGATTTTAATTTTTATAATGTTTCCATCAAACTTGTGAAAGATCAGACTTGGGGAGAACAATTCTGAATTGGAAGAAGTTTACAGTAAAAAGTATCAGATTCATCTCTGTCTAAAATAGGTAAATTGGGATTAGGATGAAGAACACAGGAATGTTATTGAGAGTGCTGTAATGTGGCTCAGTAAGTAGAAGTAGGGATAAAATCCTCTTGAGATATCCTCTGATGCTCAATCAGCACCATAAGATTGCGATAATAGAGTTGGCCAGGTGCCTCTTGCTTCAGTTTAAACAACCATCTTTGGAGAAAGGACCCACGGAGCTTATTAACTAAGCAAGATTTCCTCTTGAAGCTTTGACAAAGCCATTTCCATTTTCTATTATTCAATCTGCCTAAATTTTATGCATCAGTCAATGGATATTGGAAAATATAAATCTTAGAAAGATGTCAAATTAATTCTAGGCATTCATGACTCAATATTAATTCTAGGCATTCAAGACCCTATAGGTGGGATATGTTATTGAGAATACTAGGTCAATATTTTTAGGTATTTTGGTCAAAACAGGGAGAAAAACATTCTTATATTATGATTCTGAAACTCAGAATATGAATTGCTAACATAAATTAAGATCAGTACTCTTATCCTACTTTTGTCTCCTTACATTTTGCTTTGCCAAAAGTCCAGATGAGAAAAAGGTCTTGAAAGTGGAAGTAAGGAAATTTGTTTTATATAAGCTGAATCACTTATTAATATGTACTATTAAAGGCTAAGAATGAATTTTAGAATTTAAAAGTTCATCGTATGTGTCTTTCAATGAAGCCAAAGTTATTGAGAATACCATATGGCTTTAGAAGATATATTTGGTGTCTTCAGGAACCTGAAGCTGCTAAATTATTAACAGCTGTCAGAATAGAATAGACCAAATGTATTTGGAGTTTAGTTCTTTGTAGTGGGGAAATTTGTGGATTTCCTGCTTCAGCCCAACTGATGAGAAGAATCACAATATGAGAAGAAGTGATAAGAAGAACTTATAAATATGTTAGATGGTTGCACAGGATGAATAATTTTGCTACAGAATATGAGATAGATGAGAGAAAAGATAAATTTAAAGGCTGTATCATCAGTTTAAGAAATAGACAATTAAAGTGGGAAAATAACACTGCCAATTGGTAGGAGTTTCATCATGCCCAGGGGTTCTCAGTCTAGGCACTACTAACATTTTGGGTCAGATAATTCTTTGTTGTGAAGTCTATCTTATGTATTGTAGGATGTTATATAATACATTGTAGCAGTATCTCTCGAATTAACCCATTAAATTAATCCATTAAATGAAAGTAGAAACCCCTCCCCAGTTGTGACAATCAAAAATGTCTGTAGACATACTAAATGTCTTCTTGGGGGGCAAACTTGTCCCTAGTTGAGAACCACTAAGCTAGACTACTTCAAAATAGCTCCAAAAGTCACATTCTGGTTATATGCTCAAGATGGAACAGGATGAAGGAGAAGGTTTATTGAAAACTTTGTTGAACATGTTATCGGGATGAAGCTTTATTAGGGAAGTACTGTAATTAAGGTGTGGCTCCTGCATGTATATGATATTGATGAAAAGCTGATTATTTTGTTTTCAGTCCAGAGTTAAATGAGTATAATAGGAGCACAAATATTGTAGGCGATGAAATTGTCTTTAATTTTTGCCTCCCTCCTAAAAGCCTTACAAATATATGCAAGACAGCCAGAATTATTTTCCAAAACTAAATCTACAGTAGGGTGGCATTGGGTAGCCATTTCTGGGTATAACTTTCCTCTTGCTTAAGTTTCACTACATCTACTTGGAGACCTACATGATCTTATGTGCCTGTCTTCATATATTCTAGACTAAATGATATGTATGACAAAGACTATTTGTATGCACCAAATATCCTTATGCTCCTCTCCTTTTCTCAGCCTCCCTTGCAGCTAAGCTGGGGACACATAACTGGTTCTGCCCAGTGGAATGTGAGCTGAGCACAGCTTCTGGGCCAAAGAAGTTAAAAGCCAGAATGCCTCTTCCATCTCTCTCCTTCCCTGTCAGAGTGACTTTGGGGACCTTGCGTATATGTGTCCTTGTGAACCAAAGAAATAGCTGCTCCTTTGCTCCTTTTTTTTCCATTTTATCTGTTTTCTCTTCTCTTTTTCTGTGATGTCCATTAGTGGGAAGTTGGACTTTCTGAATTAATCTGCTTAATTCTCTTTCATTTCCAATTGTCATCACTTTATATTTCTGCTTTCTGGAACCCATTTGGAATTTGATCACATGGAATAGAAGGTTCAGCTAAGACTTAAGAGCACAGGCACCACTACTAGTTGCCTTTCTTCATGTTAATGATATTATGGTGAGAAACAACATATACCTGGGGTAAACATTTACTTGGAATGGTGCTACACATAATCTAGCACATTCTGCATCAGAGGAAGGTCAGGAGATTTGGGGTCTGATTTTTCTGTAAATAAAGGATTATATGACAAGGTGTCAGACTTGGGAGGCAGCACATAGATCATGGTCATTAGAGCATGCCCTCTGCTGCCAATTGTATGGATATGAATTTCAGTTTTGACATTTATTCGTTATGTGACCTTTGGCCCATTACATAAACTCTTTGAGCCTGACTTGTCTGATCTGAAGAATGAACGTTAGTACCTATAGGTTGCAAGTACGTAATGTACTTTTAGCTCTTATAAGAGTATGTGTTCTGTAGCATAGACTCCTTCCTTCCTTCCGTCCTTCCGTCCTTCCTTCCTTCCCTCCTTCCCTGCCTGCCTCCCTCCCTCCCTCCTTCCTTCCTTTCTTCCTTCCTTCCCTCCTCCCTCTCTTCCTCTCTTCCTTTCTGTCTTCCCTTAAAGTGCTGCTTTTATTGTAAGTGCTATGTAGGTGTTTGCTCTTACTGTTAGTTGGGTTGTAAATTAAAAGCATTATCTATCATAAGCCTATGAGCTTGAGAATTTTTTGAGTTCTATAGAGCCTGCTGTATTTCTCACCATATACTCCCACAGTTAGTATAAATAAGTTAAGTGCTTTCATAATTTCACTTGCTTCATCTTTTCTATCAGGCACAGGATTGCTGGTAACATAAGTGGTACCTATGGCAAAATAAGACAGTGCCTTTTCCTCTGGGCATGTCAGTGTTTGTGCCTGTTTTGGCGAGCACAGCATGGGCTGCATTTCATTCCCCATGTACCTACAGGCACCTGCAGACTGAATGCTATGCCACTGTGCAGGGCCCTGACTGGGACATTACTCCCAGAAGGAAAGCTGGCCAGGGAGACTCAACTCTCACATTCCAGTGAGAATTCTGTCACTGGGATTGGGTTTCTAGTAATGGTGGCATTTACTGTCTTGATTTCTTGGCCCTCCCCTTGCTGCTCTCAAAGGTGGCGGGCATCAAGCCTATCACCTGAAGGCCTAGGTATGAGAGGGAATCAACAGCTTGGCTGTCAAGTCCTTAATCCTATGGGTATTCTTAAATCTTTGAGACTGGATGAGATTAGTTAGGTATAGTGAATGAAATAAAAAGACAAAAGAACACAGGGCTGAGCCCTAAGGACCTCAAACTTTCAGAGATCATCTGAAAAGATAGGAGTGGGCAAGAGATATTGAAAAGGAGAACTCACAAAGAAAGAAGAAAAGTGAAGGGGGAATTATCACAGAAGGTAAGCGAGGAGAGAGATATGAAACCAAAGCCTAGGCTTTGTGAATAGCTATGGGGGTTATGTGGTTGTGCAAATTATTTTAATAATTCGTGACTAACTGAAAAGTAATGCTAGCATTTCTATTTCCTCCTGATCACCCTCCTGTCTCATAGGTGACAGCCTCTGATGCAGATTCAGGACTCTATGGCTTTATTGAGTATTCTCTTTATGATGGATTCCTGAGCTATGAAGCACCTCAGGCATTCCGGATCGACCCTCATGATGCGCAAATCTGTGTTTCTCAAGATATCGACAGGGAAAGGGATCCAGCTACCTATGATCTCCTGGTGAAAGCTAAGGATGGGGTAAGTTTTTACATATGAAGTTTATTTTAAACATAATCACAAGTGAGCCACTGTGTATACATCACAGAGGATCAATGATGATCAACAATTGGGTCATTCTGTTTCATGTGTCACTCCCTCTTTCTTTTGCTGAATTTTTTTGAAGCAAATATCAAGCATGTTATTTCACCTGTAAATAATTCAATAATATCTCTAAAAAATGACTTTAAAAACACAGAACTACAAAACATTAATGATAATGCTTTAATGATATCTGATATCCTTTCTATGTTAAATTTTCTTGATTGTGGAAACATGTCTTTTATAGTTGGTTTCTTTGAATGAAGATCCAAATAAGTTCACAAATTGATTTAATTGATATATTCTTTAAGTTTCCATCTATAACAGGCCTCTTACCTGTTCTCCTATGGCTTTTTTAAAAAACCAAGTCATTTGTCTGGTAGATTTTCCACATGCTAAATGTGGCTGATTACATCCTTGGGATTCATTTACTGTGTTCTTTCATTCCCTCTATTTCTTATAAACTGACATTAGAGACAGAGTGCTGATTGTTTTCAGATTCATTTAGGTGATGCCATTTGCTTCTTATTGCAACAGCAGACACATACCATTATTTTATTAGAGGCTGAAAAATGGTAACTTTTGAATTTTATTATTCCTTTTGCATTTATCATCTGGAATTCTTCAAATAAGGAAAATGTTCTCACAACAACTATTTGATTACTCTTAAGTATAATTCATACAGGAATTGCAGGATAAGGCTTGATTATTTGTTTTTATTTTACCAGTTTTTTTTGAATAGTAACTTGCTGTCTTAACTATCTCCAAAGGTAAACAATAATTTTTTTTTCCTAGTTTGAGTATAAATTCCTGGATTTTAAAAAATTTGATGTATTTCAATACATTGCTGACCCTATCCTTTCTGATGTTCTCATTGACCCATTCTTGATCAATGAAGGCAGTTTCAATTTGATTCCTTTGTCTTTTTTTGTTGTTAAACTTTTTAATTGATATATAAAATGCATACAGAGAAATGCACAAATAATAAATGTATAACTCGATGGATTTTTGCAAAATGAACAGACCCATAAAAGCAAATGAGAAAATGTTACCAGAACCCAGAAGCCCCCTCTTTGCCTCTTGTTGTAACTGTCCCCACTGCACCCCTCCATCCCCCCATCCCTGCCTTTTTAGAAACCACTGTTGACTTCTAACACCAAGCATTAGTATACCAATTTTTTTAACTTTCAGTGAATGGAATCATACAGTATGTGTTTCTATCGAGTTTCTTTTGCTGAACATTATTTACCAGAATCATTTATGCTGTTGTGTATAGCAATAGTTCACTCATTCTCACTGGTTTATAGTATGCCTTTATGTGAATATACAATAATTTTAACCTATTCTATAATTGATGGTATCCATTTTAGGCTATGCTTCTTTTAACATTTTTATACTTGCAATGTGGTGGCCAAATGTAAGCACTTCTCTTGAGTATATACTTAGGAATAGAATTACACTCCCACCAGTAAAGTATGAAAGTTTCATTTGCTACACATTCTCCCTAACATTTGATATTTAATGCCTTTTCTATTATAGCAATAATAGTACTTATGTAATGGTATATCACATTGGGGTTTTACTTTGTATTTGTTTGATAATTAATGAGGTTTTTTTAATGTTTATTGCTATTTGTATAATTTGTGAAGTGTCTATTCTTCACAGAAGAAAATCCTTTATTCATTTTCCATTGTTATTGTTGGATCTTTTTCTTACTGACTTGCATGAGTTCTTTATATTTTTGGCCTGAAAGTCCTTTGTTAGATATATTTATTTTATATATTTTTCTCACATTCCATGGCTGGCCTTTTCTATCCTTAATGGTTTCTTTTGAGGAACAGAAGTTCTTCATTATAATAGAGCTTAGTTGTTTCTCAGTTTGTTTCCCTTTATAGCTAGTGATTTTTGTGTTCTTTTAAGAAATATTTGCTTATCTTGGGGATATGAAGATGTTCTCTTATTGTTTTCTTCCAAAACTTTTGTTTTGTTTTACCTTTCATACTTCCTTTTTTTCAATCTAGTGGGAAGAAGTTTTGTTATTTTTTTCCCTATGGTTAACTCAGCACCACTTACTGAAATGGTTATTCTCACTTTTACCTATTTATCCACCATAGTGCTAGCAACATCTCTCAATTATTTTAGCTTTATCATAGGTCATGGTATCATACATTCTTCTAGCTTTATCCTAATTTAAGATTGCCTTGACTATTCTTGACCATTTACATTTCCAAATACAGTTTAGAAACAATGCGTTCAATTTGTATTTTTTACAGAAAAGGTGACCTACTATACACACCGTTCTGCACTTTGATTTTTTTTCACTTATTTCATTTTGCAGACTTTAAGTATATTTTTCACTTATACATTTTGAAGACCTTCCTTGTTTCTTTTTCATCTGCTTACTACTCCTTTGTATAGACGGACCCTACAAACACCTCTCTGGTCTAATCATTCTCTTTTGAAATTAGTGAGAGAATCCACCGATTCAAGAATGAGTCTAAACATATTGCAAGTAAACATGTAAAAATGAACATGAAGTAAAGCCCTTTATATTCAATAAAATATTCATGATCTGTTTGGTTAGATTTTTGCCAATACCTTACTATGTGGTTTCAGGAATCTCTGACTCTATGTAAGAAAATATGTAGGAAACAAAAAATAGGAGTAAACAGAATTTATAGTAATTCAAGTCTATGTAATTATTTGAAGCCCGATAGACACACACTCAAATATTAATCCAAGGCTTTAGAAATGTATTCTTTATAGATTTTGAGACAATTGTATAATGCCATCCTAGAATTGAATAATGCGTTTAAAACACTACTCTCGTGAAAACCACCAAAAAGAATTATCTGTGTCTTCCAGGCTACTGTCTGTTGTCCACTGTGATCTAAACGAGCCCCTGTTGATTCAACTAGCTCCCAGGTTTTGGTGGCCAGATGCAGGACACAGAGATCCTTGTAGTGGTAGAACTGCTGTCCATCAGGAGAAGCAAGCTCCCCTGCAAACATGCATAACCTGTCTGTCACATCAATGCACCACCACAGCCTGGAGAGCACAGTGCCCCAGAAGTGCATTGGGAATTTTGACTTTAATCCAGGTGTCTTTTCTGGTATTGTAGATATAGAGGTGGTTATATAAGCAAGATTTTTTGCTATTAAAATATTCACCTCCAAAAAGGATCAATTCATTGTTTTCAGGATGAGCAGAGAATGACACATTTAGCCCTGGTGAAGGTGAGGAACGTGATGTTTCTATAATCTGAGTCTTTTTAACATCTGGTTCCTGGAAATGGGTTATCAGAGCTTCGAGTTTTCCTTCTTCCATAAGTGCTTGCACACCTTCTCCATCTTGGCTGTGATTTTCTCCTTCTTGCCCTCTTGCCTGTCTTGCAGGTATGAGGCTGAATGGAGATCCAGGCAGGGAGCTGTGTGCAGGAGGGAACTCTCTTGTGAGCAGGTCCCCTCCTGGAAGCAGGACCCCTCCTGGAAGTAGGTTTATGTGAAAACGGGGCCTGGCACCATCTCAGGGATGCAAAAACAAATTCTAGAAAAGCCTCCACATCACAGGCTTTTAACAAATCCCCAACCTTCACTCTGGACCTAAAACTGCCTCCAGCATTCCTTATGTTTGCCTCAGAATATATGGAGAGAAAGCAACATATGTGTTTTCATGTGAGTGTATGTGTATGTATACACATATAGTATGTATATATGTATGTAAACATATATACAAATACAAGGTTATCCAGTGTGCAGCATTTATTCTGTTGATTGCACAATCCTCATGAATTTCTTCTGTGATGAACTGAGTTTTTACAGGGTGATTTCTGCATCTATAATAATTATTCTTTGCAATATTAATTAGCAGTACATGTCCCTCAGAAATGCATAGTCAAAAAGGTTGGTAAAGAGAAAGATGACAAGATTGGTAATGACTCAGTAGTCTTCCCCTGAAAGCAATGTAGACTGCATTCAAAGAATAAATTAAGGCAGACAGGATATTTTAGGTTTACATTGTTGGATTCTAGGCCATAATGAATTTATTTAAAACAATAAACTGAACCTTGACAGAAGTCTTTTAACTTTATATTATTACCTTGACAATCTCTGGTTTTTCCTCTGATTCCTTCTCTTTCTAATAAATGTCCTGAAAGCTCTTTAGAAGAAAATTGCTGAGAACCCATTTGCTGGTGGGTACTAAGAGATTTTTATCTGCCAATAAAAGAATTTTTCTTGTAATATACATTGATGTTCGTTGCTACTGCTCTATTTATCCTTGTGATGACTGTCAATATTTTTTCAACTGAGTCACTTCTACTCTACTGATATTACTTCTGAAGAAATACTCTATTTTTGCTGCTACTGCTGCTGCTATTTATCTCATAAGTCATGAGAATGCTATAAAATTACATAATGGAACCAAACAATTGAATTACATTGGCAATCAAGTGGTTTTTCACAATAAAGCTCTACAGTTTAATTATTCCATGCTTATATCTAATTTTTTGTTTCCTTTTCCCATTCATTTTTACCAAATATATATTTTTTGGTGTGTATGCTTATTAACACTCTATCTCTATTTTTTGTTACATCCCGGATTCTGTAGCTGACATATGTGTTTGAGATAAAGCTATTTCAACTACATCTCACCACTGAAGGTTTAAGAGAGGATTTTGTCAGATGAGCAAGGAAGGAAGTAAACAGACTGAGCTCTTCACTGTTTTTTACATTCATGAGAAAAGTTGGCTACTGAAGTTGTGCTCATAGTTCGTGTGCAATGCAGTTACTACCAAAAAGTAAACTTGCTGAGTAAAAAGGCACATTCATTTTCATTTTAATAGATTATGTTCTTTCACTTTCTAACAAATGTTCAAATGCTTATTCCTGTCTTTCGTTTCCTTCATTAGCACCCTCCACCTGTTCTAGGAATGAGCAGTTGCCCCGTCGCCCCATTGTCCCATGTTTTCTAACTAAATTGCCTGGACCATGTCTTAGATTTCCCATCATTCTTTAATATATGACCAGGATGTATCCCAAAATATCTTCAATACTCCTTTACCTCCTTCTAATCTCTAAAAGTTTAAGCATCCAAGCCATTTATTATTATCCATATTCTCCTCCCCACCCTGCCCAGTTCATCCCTTAATTTGAATCAATCTCTTACTGATGTGGTTTGGATCTGTGTCCCATCAAATCTCATGTCGAATTGTAATCCCCAGTGTTGGAGGTGGGGCCTTGTGGGAGATGTTTGGATCATGAGGGTGGATTTCTCATGAATAGTTTAGCACCAACCCCGTTGGTACTGTTCTCCTGATAGTGAGTGAGTTCTCATGAGATCTAGTTATTTAAAAGTGTGTAGCAACACCCCTCCGCCTCCGCCTTCTCTCTTGCTCCTGCTCCTACCACTTAAGATGTCTTGCTCCCCCTTTGCCTTCTGCCATGATTGGAAGCTTCCTGAGGCCTTCCCAGAAGCTGAAGCTGCTATGCTTCCTGTTCACCTGCAGAACCATGAGCCAATTAAACCTCTTTTCTTATAAATTAATCAGTCTCAGATTTCTTTTTTTATAGCAATGTGAGAATAGACTAATACACCTACCTGCCTTCTCTGCCCTTCGAAATGCTTCTACCATGCCCTTTGGAACTCGTGTTCCATTATTTAGCAAACTCCTTTATGAACTTAAGCTGGTCTCTGATTGTTCCTTTAACTTACGGCCCTGATTAAAAACAATCTACCCCCAAAGGATACCCATTCCTTTCTGCACTTTCACAAGGAAGCCCTTAGTCCACCAACCACAAGCCGACAGGAAGTGAGTTGGGTGCCCTGCTTATTGCCCAGGGCAGCATCCAAATAATTTCTACTCCTTTCTCCATCAAAAACAAATCCCTTTTGAAGTTCTTGTTGTCTGACTATACCATAGATACTTCTCCTCTTTTCTTTTTTTCCTGTCATGACTTAAACCTCCTTATCACTTAGGACTTTCACACTTCATTCACAGTCTTCCTCTTCACCAGTTTCCTCATCATTCTAGGAGACTTTACTATTCATTTGCTGAACAACCCAGCACCCTGAGCCTCTCAGTTCCTTGACTTTCTCATTTCCAAGGATTGTCACCAGTAATTGCACAGCTTTGAGATCTTGGCTTCAAGCATGCTGTATCTGATAAACATTTTTATCTTTCTGTCTAATTTACTATAGCACGTCAGCTTTAATCAATAATTCTTCTCCCATGTTAAGATCATTGATTTGTTACCCATCACTAAAGTCACTCAGTTGCAAACTCCCTTTAGTTTTCCCATTCAGTAGAACTCTCCTGGTAAAACCCCAGCCCTACGTAAATTTGACTCTGCATTTTCTGCCCTTCCACCTCAGCAGCTGAAGTACTTGGAGAAAAATAACAGGTCTGCTTGAGAGAGGAAGGTCTTACCTTCCTGCCACCAAATCCACTAACCTACCTGTGTATCAGCTCACATTCTTTGCTTTCTTTTCTATTATCTTTTTAGAGATGTCCCTGCTTGCATCAAAAGCAAATCTCTCTACTGTTTAGGGTCCCATCCATTCTGGCCTTCTTACAGATAACATTTCTATAATGATTTTCTCTTTTTTTCCTGCATCATTAATTTATCAAGCTCTTTTGGATGACCCTCATAAGCATACAGGGCACAATAATAGTCTCTATCGTAAAAAATACTCTGGATTCCTTTTGATGTCATGTACCTTTTCAGAAAACCATTTTATTCCTCTTCTTTCCTTCACAGCAAGTCTACTAAAATAGTTGTCTCTATTTCCTCACTTTTCAATCTTTATTTGATCTATTTTTGCCTCTCTACCTGTTCTATAAGACTGCTTTTCTCTACATGGTTACTGTCGTGCCATAACCTGGGATTCTTTATTTATTTTTATCTGATTCATCCTCTCAATGAATTTGAAAATATTCTTTAGATGCCGCTTCTCTTGGATTTGGTGATGTCACAACTTATGTTTCTTTTTTTTCCCCTTTAAGAAGCTGGAACCTCATTTCCTTCCACCTTTGTTTATTGAATCATGAAACATAGACTGGAGTTCGTTGACATAGAAAGCTCACTGGAATGAAACCACAGCTCACAAGAGCTGAGAGATGTGAAGGAGAGATGTTATTAATATTCTACTATTCAGGAGTCCCAGAAGGCAAGAACAAAGAGAATGGAAAGCAGACAATTACCAAAGTAGAAGTAACAGTAGAAAATGTTCCCTACCTGCTGACTGCCCTAGGCGACCCTCCTGCCTCCAATATTATATGTTTTCAAGCTTGGAGCTTTCGCAAACTACTTTCATCTTTTACAGTATAACTTGAGGAAATTGGGTTTCCTACCATAATCCTCACAATTAAATGCTGAAAATGAAATAAAAATGCCACATGAATCATTGGTGGAAAAAGAAATGATAAGACAAAATTAAGACATACTCATGCATGGTATTTATGGGATGTATTAGCTACCTATTGCTGTATAACAAATTATTCCTGAATCTAGCAGCTTAAAATAGCAAACATTCATTATCTTATATAGTTTCTAAGGGCCAGGAACCTGCAAGTGGCTTTGCTGGGTGGCTCTGACTCAGTCTCTCGTGAGGTTGCATTATCGAAACAGTTTCCATGAGCTGGACAGAAGTTTAGCTACACAGCATTGGGAAGTGCACACTCTAAGTGGATGGAGAAAATTAGTTTAGATCAGCTATTCCTGCACTGTGTTCTGTGGGAAACTGGTTTCCCAACATGTTTCTTTCAAAGAGCATTCTGGGGCCTAAAAAGAGTGGGGAACACCTCAGAACTCACTCCCTCTAGAAATGTACATGCAAAAGGCTCTGTGAGAAGTTCTGAGGCATAGAATGCATCCACTTAACTTGGTGAATTCAGCATTTTCCCACCTTTTTGTCTGAGGAACTTCTTTATTTTTTTGTAAAGATGCATGTCTTCTTCCCTATCCCAGATACCTCTTTCTAAAATCTAGATTTGATCCTGTCATTTCATTGAGGACAGCAATAGGTGTCCCATGTGGGTGTTTAAGAAGACAACATTAGAATTCTGTCCTTTTACATTTTATTTTTCTGATATTTGTAATATAAATAATACATTAGCACAATAAATGTATATACAGTTTATTAACAGATAAAAAATATATATTAAGAATGTACACACCGCATTTTATACTGATGGAGTCTACTGCTGTGTAGAATAAATCTGTCCTTCTTAGCACTTAAATCAGGTGAGAGGAATCTGACTGCCAAGCCTGTCCTCTGGATTCTGCCCAGCCTCTGTCACTACACATCCAGCTCTCTCTAGCCCCACTAGTGTGCTTACCCTACCAGCAATTAAAATGTATTGTTGGCCAGGCATGGTGGCTCATGCCTGTAATCCCAGCACTTTGGGAGGCCAAGGTGGGTGGATCACCTGAGGTCAGGAATTCGAGACCAGTCGGACCAACATGAAGAAACTCCATCTCTACTAAAAATACAAAATTAGCCGGGTGTGGTGGCGCGTGCCTGTAATTCCAGCTATTCAGGAGGTTGAGGCAGGAGAATCACTTGAACCCGGGAGGCAGAGGTTGTGGTGAGCCAAGATCGTGCCATTGCACTCCAGCCTGGGCAAAAGAGAGAAACTCCATCTCAAAAAAAAAAAAAAAAAAAAAAGTATTATACGTTTTCTACTTTGTGCATCTAACATTTGCTTATTTTTTACAGCATTGCCTGATTTAGGATCTTTGTTTTTAAATATCTTAAGCTGGGGCAATATTCATTTCTTCATATTTCCCCACTTTTTCATTACTTCTCTTACCTCAACCCTAAGTGACTTCTTGAATTTGAGGAGAAATAAAAAAGAAAGAGGAAGGGGAAAGGAAAAGGGAAAGCAAAACTGAGAAGGAAGGCAGTTTGGAGCAGCAGCAGGGTCTGTGGCAGAGGTGAAGGAATATTTTCTATAAGCTTATCACCAGTTCGCAGTCCCCTCTTACTACGTCGAACCTGGAGACATACAGGTTACTTCAGGTGGCTGCAGATATAGGACCACCCTGCATTTTAAGCATAAAGGCCAGATGGATGAACTTGCATTGTTCTTTGTGGAATCATAACCAGCCCGATTTCTCCTATTCTAATTGATACTCGGCATGGCTCTGGCACTTTATTCAACTCAGAACATGGAAAATCAGACTATTTCTGAATTATTTCCCCATCATTTTTTAGTCCTCAAAGCCTGGAGTACAGGGGACCTCAGAGCTCAGAGCTCAGAGTAGGACAGCCATTTCTGGGTTTGCCTTACCTTCCTCCCATACAATCTTCATTATTGCCCTCCCTGCCTCCTTCCCTGTCCACAAGTGCTTCCTCTCTGCATGGCAGCAGTTCTCCCTTTGTCTCTTGCCAATTCTTCCTCCTTGTCCTTTCTCCTCCTTGCTCTGTGCCTCCCTGCCAGAGTAGAAAAAGGAAACAAAAAAGATGAGGAGGGGGAGGATACATGAGTGAGAAAACCCAGGCTGTTGTGACTTACCAAGGATTTTTGTCAAAGATGAAAGTGTCAAAATGTACCAGATAGAAAAGGAAAATGGTGCTTTAAAGTAGGAACATGTGTTTTACTTTAGAAAAGTAAAAATTGCAGAGGATTATTTTCTTCTATTTCATTTGCTCTCTTTCTCCTTGATTTTAGATGGAGGCAACACAATATAAGCAGTATGGGATCCACTTCTCACTACTCTAGGTGCTGTATTCGCTTCTAAAACTTGAAAAATTCAGAATTCCCAAACAAATCTGGCCCCCAGGATCTGGGATGAGTACCTGCACTGCTCCTGTCCTCCTTCAGGCCCCATCCACTCTGGACTTGATTCAAAGAGCCTCCTCCTGCCCGTTCTCCGTCCTTCCACCCTGCTGCTCTTCGGTCTGTTCTGAACACTGCAGCTAGAGCAGTGTTAACATCTCAGTGGAATCAGGCCACTCTTGTGCTCAAAGCCCTCCTGTGGGGAAGAACCATGTCCTTCCAGAGACCTGCAGAGGTCCCTAGGACTCACTCCTGCCTCTCTGACCTCAGCCCTTCCTGCTTCCTTGCTGTGGCTGAGCGGGCCTGAGAGGCACACCACGTTCCTGCCTCAGGGCCTTTGGCTCTGCTCTTTCCTCTGCCTGTTATTCTTTCCTTTCTGGTAACTAAAGTCTAGCTGCCTCATGTGGGTTGGTCTGCACACCAATGGTACCTTCCTAGTGAGGGTTCACCAGGGAACACCCCCGCCCATGCTCCCTCACACCTTCTTCTTAGCACTTACCAGCATTCATTTAAAAATTATCTTAGGGATAAAAATGATTTTGATTTCTTTTTGGACATCAGGACAAATTTCCTTGAATGTATTTGGCCTCTACTCTGAAATTTTTGCCTCACAGCTGCTCTAAGTGGAAATCTCATTCCATGCTTAAGAATCAGCAGTGAAGTATACATACCATGCTATTACCTATGAATTCATACATCAAGGTTGAAAATAAAATGAATATATAGACGTGTTTGTGGTTGTGTATGTGTGTGTGTGTATGTATATATACACACTTTTGAAATGACAAAATGTGTATATATGGGGGTGTGTGTATATGTGTATACACACATATACATATACACACCCCCACATATTCAAATTCTGTTGTTTCAAGACTATTGTATGGCCATTGTCAATTATTCTACATCCTAGTGTTCAGCAAAAACCCATTTGTAATCACCGCTCATTCATCCACCAGGGTGGGCTAAGTGCCCAAGCCTTTGTTCGTGTGGACCTGGAGGACGTGAATGATAATCATCCCGTGTTTAACCCATCAACCTATGTGACGAGCATCAGTGATGAGACCCAGCCAGGCACCGAGATCATCAATGTTCTTGCCACTGACCAGGACTCTGGGATATATGGGACAGTGGCTTATGAGCTTATTCCAGGAGACGTGTCGTCCCTTTTTACCGTTGACTCCACCACAGGTATGTGATCTTGGAACAGTTTTCATCCTTTGGCTATAAAGTTTCTGCTTAACTACTTAACAGCCAGAAAATTAGAAAAAGTGACTTTTTTTTCAATAATGGGGGTGTTGCAGGACTCACTTAACCTTCTAGCAGACACTGAAGTATATTGAAAAGGGCTGAGGCTTTGTAGTGGGTTAGACCTGGATCTGAGTCCCAGCTTTGCCTACTACTGATCCTGTGGTCTTTATTGGCCTGTGTCCTTACCTTAAAAGTAGTGTTGGCCGGGTGCGGTGGCTCACGCCTGTAATCCCAGCACTTTGGAGGGCCGAGGTGGGTGAATCACAAGGTCAGGAGTTCAAGACTAGCCTGGCCAAGATGGTGAAACCCTGTCTCTATTAAAAAAAAAAAAAAAAAAAAATTAGCCAGACGTGGTGGTGGGCACCTGTAATCTCAGGTTCTCAGGAGGCTAAGACAGAGAATTGCTTGTACCCGGGAAACCGAGGTTGCAGTGAGCTGAGATCACGCCACTGCCCTCCAGCCTGGGTGACAGAGAGACTCCGTCTAAAAAAAAGAAAAAGAAAAGTAGTGTTATCTGGGCTCTGTGGCTGACTCCTGTAATCCCAGCTACTTGGGAGGCTGAGGTAGGAAGATGGCTCGAGACCAGGAGTTTGAGGCTGCAGTGAGCTATGTAGCTATGATCAGGCCACTGTCCTCCAGCCTGAGTGACAGAGCAAAACCCTGTCTCCAAAAAAAAACAAAAAAGTAGCACTGATAATACCTATGTTGCAAAGTTTTTGTGAGAGAACTAAAGACAGTAATTTATGTAGAAACGGTTGGCCAGTATTTACTTTGCAAATGTTAATTTCCCTTTTTTTGTATGATCATGCCATCTGAGGGTGACTCGAGGGTGACTGAGCCTCATTTGGATGTATTAATAGCTAAGATTAGTGCAAAGACATTTGTACAGGCGTCCAAAGTAGATCATTTTCTTTGTACTAGGTCTGGCATTCCCTTAGTCTCTTTGGGTTTTAGTTTCCTTGTTTTAAAAATGATACCTAAGGCTCCTTTTAGTTCTCTACAATGGTAATTGCATATCTGCCAAAGAATCCTAGTGGGCAAGCTGTCTTTCAGAAATAATGAATATTTAAGAAGTTACCTTCCATTTTCTATTCACTAGCTTGTTGCTAACAAAATAATGGTTTAAATATTTAATTATAAGAAAATAAAAAATTTCAAATATATAATATGACATTACAATACTTTTGAGATACTTAGAGATACTCTGGTCCAAAAATGAGGCTGCAAAAAAAGGAAAAAAAAAGAATTTTTTTCTTTTGCATTTTTCCACCTGATCCAAATAATGGGTAGAATGTGTTTCTATTGTAATGATAAGGATAATGTCAGATGCTACACTAGACATTTTCTGTACATTGTCTTATTGGATCTTCACAACATGATTTGTAATAGCCATATACGGTAGAAACAAATGATAATTTACACAGGAAATCTAATGTGCTATGTGAGTGTGCCCTCTCACCCAGCCCCATTAGGTAGAGAGCCGCTGCTTCTGCCTGGAAACTGTGCTTTGTCTGGCTTGTGCAACTGGCCAGGGATTAGTTGTTTATACTGGCAGTCTTTGTAAGGCAAAACTTTCCTTGCTCAAAATAATACACTGATGTGGCCCCTTTAACATTTCAAAGATCAGAAGAAAATACTTTTGTGGGAAATTAGTCTGTTTAATCTCAGCTTTTTCAAAATTCATCTTAACTGAGGACTTAACTGCCCATCAAATCATCAGGCCCTCTAGGGCACTAGCATTGCCAAAAATATATAGGTCAGCCAGTAATCAGGGCACAGGATCTAAAAGCATTTAACAGATTGTTTTAAAAAGACATTCTCACACTCATCATTCAGTTTTCCCTGGAAGATCTGGAAGAATGAGCTATACTGTATTCTGTGTTTAGAAGAGATCTCTCTTGCTGTCCCGGCCGAAGCCAGACTCATGCTTCCCTTCCTGGCAACGACTATAGCACAAATGCCATTGTTAATCGTGGAAAACACTCTGTGTGGGTCATTATCTTAGGGAACTTTCATGGAATTTTATTTTTAAGCAAAGACCAAATTTATATGGAAATAGCCTTGGGTTGTTATTGTTGGCCGTTTTGATACCCGTGTATTTAGATTGAAGACATTTCTCAGTCAAATAGTGCTTGGAATTTGGTCGCACTTAATCATAACTCATGAGAAATTCATGAGGACTCGTAGTGCTTTACTTTAACCTTTAGAAGAGAATGAAAAAGCATCGTGAGTAGCTATGGGAAAAAGTTGTCCGGTGAACAGGCAGCCCCTAAGTTGAATGGTTGAGTTCTGAAAGTTCATCTGTTGGTTGACAGCAACTGAGAACACATTGTATATAATTATGGTGTACAAGGTGATGTTTTGCTATATGTATATTGTGAAGTGATTAAATCAAGCTGGTTAACATATCCATCACCTCTCACACTTACAATTTTTTGTGGTGAGAATATTTAAGACCTACTCTCTTAGTAATTTTCAAGTATAGAATATATTATTATTAATACGTTATTATTAATGCTATAAAATAGATCTTCAGAACTTACTCATCGTGTCTAACTGAACCTTTGTAACCTTTGGCCAACATCTCCAATTACCCCAGCCCTTGGCAACCACCATTCTACTCTCTGTTTCTATGAGTTCAATATTTCTAAATGCCACATGTAAAAGTGAGACCATGCAGTATTTGTCTTTCTGTGCCTGGTTTATTTATTTAGCATAATGTTCTTGAGGTTCATCCATTATTGTCACAAATGATAGGCTGTCCTGTTTTAAAGCTGAATAGTACTCTATATATACCACATTTTCATTATCCATTTATCTATGGATGGACCCTTTGGTTGATTCTATATCTTGGCTATTGCAAATAATGCTGCAATGAACATACTAGTGCAAATATATCTTTGACATACTGATTTTTTTTCCTTTGGATATGTACTCAGAAGTAGACTTTCTGGATCATATTTTAGTTGTATTTTTAACTTTTAAAGGAACCTCCATACTCTTTTCCATAATGACTGTAACACATTTTCTATACAAGGATGTTCTCAAAGAATAGAACAAGAAGCAGTATTAGAATATACAGCTGATTCTTGAACAATGCAGAGGGTAGAGAGGCTAACCCTCCACAAAGTTGAAAATCTGTGCATAACTTCTGGCTCCTCCAAAACTTAACTGCTGTTAACACATATTTTGTGTGTTTTATGTATTATATACTGTATTCTTACAATAAAATTAGCTAGAGATGGGAAGTTATTATTAAGGAAATCATCAAGAAGAGAAAATATATTTACTATTCATTAAATAAAGGTCTTCATCCTCATCATCTTCATGTTGAGATGGCCGAGGAGGAAGAGGAAGGGGGGAAGAGTTGGTCTTTCGGTCTCGTGGGTGGTGGAGGTGGTAGAGACGTAGGAAAGGGCAGGCAGGAGAGGCAGGCATACTTGTAACTGTTGTTGAAAAGTATCCGTGTATAAGTGGACTCACGCAGTTCAAACCCATATTATTCAAGGCTCAACTGTAGTCTTCCTCTTCTGGATATTTTCTTTCAGGAACCTACATAAAGCTGGACTTTCTTGCTCCCATCATATGGCCGGTCTCTACAGAGGCTGCCAGTGTAAACACAGTCCTAAGAAAGTGCCCCTATCATATATTTGTGGAATAAATGAATAAATAACATCTAGAAATATTGAAAAAGTACCTTAAATCCTTCCTACAGCCTCTTAAAAATTGCATGGAAGTTTCATTGATATATAGAGCAAAACTTTATTTAAAATCCTCTTTCTGAATCACAGCATAGTAAGTGACTCTATGGCCTACCCCACATTTCCTCAAAACTCTCCCTAGACTTTCTCTCCAGCCTACCTGTGCTGGCACTTTACTTTTTCTTACCTCCCTTTGTCTCTGGATTTATTCTATTCTCTTCCAGAATAACTCTCTGCCCTTGACAATGGGAATTGTTCAAGCTAGTCTCAACACCTTTTAATTTTCCTTCTTCCTTTTTATCCTAAGTTCTTATATAGGCAGGTTGAGATGTTATATCATATGAGAAGAAGATTGAGAATTGATGAACCCGTTTATACATTGCTACTTCTTCCTGAATTACTCTAGAATTCTCTCTTAGAGATTTCATTTGCACACTGGTTCATTCATTCTTTATTTTGATGCTTTCTCTATCAGACCTGCTATTTTATAAACTTACGTGCTTTCTGTTATAGGCTTGTGTTTTCCTGAAGACAAAAGATTTCTCATTGATCTGTTATGCCACAACCAAGACTCATGCATTAAAAATAGAGCTGTTTGACTTACTGTGTTCATCTGGTATGAAAAATGTTTTGGAGAAAACTAGAAGGGGGTGTGGCGATGTCATGGTTGTTTTCTCTTGTGGGTTTATCTTCCTGTTCTGTTTCTAGTTTTCTGGGTTTGTTGCTGGTTCAAAGAACATTTTTGTAAAATGTGTTTAGGCGCCATGAGAGAGATACTGAGTTGAGCCTTCATTTCTCTTATTCTTAGTTCACTGGCTTTCTTTGATGTGGGCACAAGGCAGACCACACTGTTTTGAGTTTTAACGGGAAGAAACACAAGAGGCATATTTATTAATAGCTCTTTTTTCATGTATTTTTAATCCCATTTTGTGAATTATATGTAGATTTCTTCCTCCATTGTTTGAAGTGCTCTCTTCAGTAACATTAGAAGAGCAGTTCTTTAGCTTTGGGGTTTGTCCTGTTTATTCTGTAGTTTTACACTGGAAGAAACTACTTTTTTTTCAACTTTTATTTTAGATTCAGGGGATACATGTGCAGGTGAAGTTACCTGGGTATAATGCATAATGCCAAGGTTTGAGGTTTGAGGAATTCAGATCATTTTAAGGCAACAGGCAGGTTTCAAGCTTTTGTGTTGGTCATTTATTTTCATCCCAAACCATCTCTTTTATTCAGGCAACCATTGGTTAAATCTTGTGGTTTATCTCTTTTTTTATAGAAGCATGTTAATGATATAAATGCAAATCAATAAAAGTCATAAACAGAATGTAGCTTATCTATTCAAGGAATGAATGGAAGCCAGCTCATCTGTTCAATACATATTTATTCCGTGCTTATGATGCAGCAAGCCGTGTTCTAGGTGTTTGGGATACATCAGTGAATAAAACAGACAAGAATCCCTGCTCTTGTAGCACTTACAGCAACAAGCTTATGTGGCTTAGCCTTTGTCTGTTCTATATTTAGTTGTGGTGTACACAAAATCCAAGTTTAGCACTACAGAAAAACAAGTAATTGAAAGGATATCAAACTGCCAGACAAGGGCAGCTGATCCTCAGTGTTTAGTTGTAATCTTTTGTTTGTATGGGGTGTGTGATTTTAACATAGACAGTAAGTAATGTACTACAGACTTGTTTTCTGTATTTCAAGGGCATATTCTTTTCCAATGTTAGTTTTATGCTCAGATTTTATACCATGTAATGATTCTTTTAATTCTTCATGAATGCCACCTTCCTACATTTAACATTGAACATTCTGGTATACAGTTAATAAATTAATACCACACCTCATTTCATAAGGGATGTGAGCCTGTTCCTGCCAAATAAATGATGACTTTCTCTTATTTGCAAGACAGAGTCTAAAATTAATCATGAGCACCTAATCAGTGTATGTTACTTTCATAGGAAACAAAAGCATGTTAGAGAATTTCTTCATTAGCTTTCTCGTACCAGATCACAGACTCATATAAAGATGGAAAGAACCTTACAAATTAGCTGCCTCATTTAGTGGAGGAAGAAATTGAGGCTGGAAGGGACTTGATGACTTATCTAAAGATACACTGTTGGTGATGGTGGAATTGGACCTGAACCCCATTCTAAACCTGTGATCTGTTCCTGTGCTGCTCTGTCTTAGATAATAATACTTTTCCGTGTCTTTTCCATATGTGATATTGCCTATTTGAGTCTTACATTAATTACATGGGATAAACAAGGCAAATATTTTTATGTTCATTTGCAGATTAAGAGACTGAAGACTCTAAAAGTCTTAGTGACTTACTCAAAGACACAGTAGTAAACCTGACACTTGAATTTACTTCTTGCACTTCCATTTCAAGGCTTGTTTCATAATTATGACTTAAAAAAAACACTAAAGATGAAGCTAAGATAAATATAGGTTCTATTGATTCAACTAAATAAGTTAGAAAAATGACCTCTCATTGTGACAGGAATTTCTTTATGAGACTACCTAAACACCAAATTATCTGTTGAATTTTATTTACTCTTTCCAATTGAGTAAGTAGAACTCAGTGGACTTTTTCAAAACAGGTACATTTTTTCTTAAGAATTTTTTAAAATTCTCAATATGAGATAGAATTTCAAATCCATTCTAGTTTTTTCAGCCAATACTACTTAGTCACTAAGATTTGTGTGCCAAATAAATAGCACAGTGTAATCTATTTGGTAAATAAGTTTTTATATTCTCACAAACTGAATATAGGAGATACTTCATAAATATCTACAACTAATAAGAAATTGGTATTGATATCCTGTAGCTTTTGGTTTGTATCTGTTTGTGAGAGAACCTCACTTATAAACTCCGTATCTGTTGAAGGTCATGATTTTGTCCTTATTTTTGTTCTTAACTATTTCATAGCTTATAATTTTAGTAATGATTTACTGATTATTTTCTAATTATGAATTGCTACCTTGGTTAAAAATTCCATTTTTCCAGGATATTTTATTCTGAAAGTCAGTATTGCTTAGTAGAAGAGCATGATTATATACTTATATATGTCTTTAAGTTCATTTAGTACTGCATCTGTTCAAAACATTTTTTGATTACAACAGTTTCCTCTATTTAAATAAAAAGTGACAAGATGAGGAGCATAGACGAACATTATATATTATAATTGGTATGTATAAATCCAAGGAGTCATTAAAATAGAAAATAACCCGTGCTCTGTAAATTAATTAATGACATTTTTTAAAGTTAATGTTGGTCCCTGCACTGGTGGTTAATTACCATTTGCAAGTGTCATGAAAAATGTGAGCTAAATAATCACTGTACTTTAAAGTATTAAAATATAGTGTCATAAATTTTACTCTGACCAATATATAGGCAAAGAGAGTTATTCATTTTATTTATGATTTTATTATTTATTATTAATAAATAACATGAATTATTATGATACACACATATATTACATATATGCATATTTATATATAGTAAACAATTAATAAAAAATATGGGAGTTACATGTTTTCTGGCCCCTCAACTTCTAATAGAGAGCTTAGTTTATTTAAGCATGTTGGATTCAAATATACAATTACTAGTCAGTTATACTCAATAAAGTTGAAAAAAAAGTTAGAGTCAAGTAAATAGGTTTCCTAGCTCCTGTTTATATATAAATGTTTAAAAAAGTGAATGTTTGAAATATTCAGCATATATAATATAGAACAACCAGCTTTATCCTAATACTTCCCTTCTCTTCTAAGTGATGAGTGTTCATTCAAAGAAATGTAATGAACCTAGATGTGCATGCCTAACATTTGCCTCTCTTTGTCCCACATTTCTTAGACTTATAAGTCACCTTTTGGGTCAGCACATTTTTCAAAGATATTTTTGTATTTCAAGTACAATTAAGTTTGTAGGCCACAGAGTCACTGTCTCATGAAGGTGCCTGTATTTCTTTCATGAAAAAGAAATGCTAAAGGCAAACTTTATGTATTGATTACAGTAACTTCTGCAAGTAGTGTAGGGCTTCCAAAGAGAATGCTGGAAAATCTAAAACAGTCAGGCAAGAGAGCATAAATAAGATGGAACTTGAGCACAACCTTGCAGGATAGCTCAGATTTGGATAAGCAAGTTGGGAAAGAATAGATAGATTCCAGAGAGGAAAACAATACACATGAAGATGGAAATTATTAAGCATTTGTAATGAGAAATGAAAATATAATTTTGGACTGAGAAACTAAGATATATACAAATTCTACATTCCACAGAAACTTTGTGCAAGATTTACAAAGGAGATCTACCTTGTCAATGGTATAAAAGGTTGATAATTTGGAGAGAGCTGCTGTTGATTTTGGGGTACCAGGATGGGGTACCTGCACCTTACCAGCTACTCAGAGAACTTACTATGTATTCCCTGCAGTCTGCTGGCTAACTGTAGGCTCCTGTCTGATTCTCACCTGAGAAATCTGAAGAAAGGAATGACTGACAGAATAAAGCAGAAGTTTCTGAAGTGGAGACGCACTACATTCCAGGAGTTTGTAGGTGCAAAGAGTATTTAAGTTTTTCTTCTGAATATGGATCATTTTTGAGGGAGAGCTAGTATAGAGTTGTTTTTAAGCCCTGTCCAGAAAGGGCCATACTGCAAGTGATCAGCAACCATCTGGGGCCAGTGGCATGGGCAGTAAGAAGAATTTACCAAGACAGTTGTAGGTAAAGAAAGGCAGGATTATTCAAGAAAGTATGAAAATACATTGCAAGCGTACAACGGGCAGGTCAGCAAGAAAGGAGCTGACTGTAAGGAGACAAAAGCTTGCTGGGGATTTTCTGTGATGTGCTAAAGAGGGCTTTGTGCAGTACTGATAACACCAAGGTTGCAGTGAACTAACCTGCGTTTTACTGTCATCCAAGGGTCTGGTGATAGCTGGGCTCAGAAAGATTGTGAATTATTTGCACAAGAGTGCTATGTGTCCTGGACTATGAAGAAAGGCAGACTTACAGCTTACCTGCTTTTTCTTTTTGCTTTTCCCTGCTCCCACCAGCCTGGCTCCTTTTCCCTAATTAGGACTCTATAGTCCAGAGGTAGAAATTCTGAGTACTGTCAACTTTTCAGCAGACAGGGAAGTAATGAACAGTTTAGTGATGTTTTTACCTCTGCTAAGGCACTTCAAGTAGAGGTTAGCCTTCTCCAAAAAAGCCAGAGTCAGAAGCATTCACCAAAAAGGCCATGAAAGCACCTATATGAGAAGGTGAGTTTTAAACAACTTTGCAGGCCAAAGGTTCGTTGATGTTAGATTATTATAGTAGTGCTTGTCAAGAAAGCACATTTCTGGCCCTCTCTCCTCCTCTTCTTTTCCCTTGCTTTAATCCTGGATGATTCAGAGATTTAGTTTAACAAAATGATGAAGGAAGAAAACAACTACTAGATAAGGAGAGAAGCCAACTACTGCTGACCTGTAGTCTGTGCTTCTCCAAACTTAAAAGTAAGTTTAGAATTTGGATTATTATGTGGTCATTTATATCTAATTTTAGTCATGCATTGCTCAAGGATGGGGATACATTCTGAGACATGCATCATTTGGTGATTTCGTCGTTGTGTGAACATCATAAAGTGTACTTTCATAAACCTAGATGGCATAGCCCAGTACACACCTAGGCTATATGGCATAGCCTATTGCTCCTAGGCTACAAACCTATATAGCATGTTACCGCATTGACTACCATAGGCAACTGTTTCACTATGGTAAGAATTTGTATATCTAAACTTAGAAAAGGTAGAGTAAAAAGGCAATATTAAAGATTTAAAATAGTACACCTGTATAGGGCACAGATTATGAATAAAGCTCACAGGACTGGAAGGTGTTCTGGGTGAGACAGTGAGTGGTGAATGAATGTGAAGGACATTACTGTACACTACTGTAGACTTTAGAAATACTACACTTAGGCTACATCAAATTTCTTTAAATTTTTTCTTCAAAAATAAATTAACCTCAGCTTATGATAACTTTTTAACTTTATAAACTTTAATTTTTTTAAAGTTTTTGACTTTTTGTAGTAACACTTAGCTTGAAAGACAAACATGTTGTATAGTTGTACAACCATATTTTCTTTTTTTGTATCCTTATTGTTAAGCTTTTCTCTGTTTTTAATTTTTTTAACTTTTTAAACTTTTTAATTAAAAATGAGACACAAACACACACATTAGCCTAGGCCTACACAGGGTCAAGATCATGAATACCACTGTCTTCTACCTCCACATCTTGTCCCACTGGAAGGTCTTCAGAGCCAGTAACGCACATGGAGCTGTCATCTCCTATGATAGCAATGCATTCAGAAATATCTCCTGAAGGACCTGTCTGTGGCTGTTCTACAATTAACTTCTTTTTTCAATCAGTAGAAAAGACTCTAAAATAATGAAAAATATAGTATAATAAATACATAAACCAGTAATATGGCCATTTATTATCATTATCAAGTATCATATACTTAATTATGTACTTATGTACATAAGCATGTACCATACTTTTATACAACTGACAGTGCAGTAGGTATATTTACAACATAACCACAAGCACGTGAGTAATGCATTACATTATGACATTAGGACTGTTATGACATCACTAAGTAACAGGAATTTTTTAGCTCCATTATAATCTTATAGGACCACCATCATAAGTGCGTGGGCCATTGTTGACCAAAATGTCATTGTGTATGTGACAGTGTTACCGGAATGCTGATCCTGGTCTAGACCCCAAGAGAGGGTTCTTGGACCTCACACAAGAATGAATTCAGGGTAAGTTCATAGAGTAAAGTGAAAGCAAGTTTGTTAAGAAAGTAAAGGAATAAAATAGGCAGAGCAGCCCTGAGGGTGGCTGGTTGGCTATTTTTACAGTTATTTCTTGATTATATGCCAAACAAGGCATGGATTATTTCTGAGTTTTCTGGGAAAGGGGCAGGAAATTCTCCAAATTGAGGATTTCTCTTCCTTTTAGACTATATAGAGTAACTTCCTGACGTGGCCATGGCATTTGCAAACTGTCATAGTGCTGATGGTAGTGCCTCTTAGCATGCTAATGCATTATAATTAGCATATAATGAGCAGAGAGGATAACCATAGGTTGCTTTCATTGCCTTCTTGGTCTTGGTGGGTTTTGGCCTGCTTCTTTATGGCATCCTATTTATCAGCAGAGTCTTTGTGACTGGTATCTTGTGCTGACCTCCTATCTCATCTCGTGACTAAGAATGCCTAACCTCCAGGGAATGCAGCCCAGTAGGTCTCAGCCTCATTTTACCCAGCCCCTATTCAAGATGGAGTCACTCTGGTTCAAGCACCTCTAATATCAGTATTAAATTGAGACTGTTTCATCACTGATAATAACTAAGAATTTTAATTGGTTGATGGCAGCTGTGGAAGGCATAGGAGCTTCCTAAATTTTCACTTAGGAGTAGGGGAAAAACAGCTAGCTGCACAACATAAATTTAAATTTAAAAAAAAAGTCATCTAGCATTAGGTATATCTCCCAATGCTATCCCTCCCCCCTCCCCCCACCCCACAACAGTCCCCGAAGTGTGATGTTCCCCTTCCTGTGTCCATGTGTTCTCATTGTTCAATTCCCACCTATGAGTGAGAACATGCGCTGTTTGGTTTTTTATTCTTGCGATAGTTTACTGAGAATGATGATTTCCAATTTCATCCATGTCCCTACAAAGGACACGAACTCATCATTTTTTTATGGCTGCATAGTATTCCATGGTGTATATGTGCCACATTTTCTTAATCCAGTCAATCATTGTTGGACATTTGGGTTGCACCAGCATGGCACATGTATACATATGTAACTTACCTGCACATTGCGCACATGTACCATAAAACCTAAAGTATAATAATAATAATAATAATAAAAGAAAAAAAAATTCTGAAAAAAAAAAAAAGAATACACAATGAGGAAAGAATAGTCTTCAGCAAATGGTGTTGGGAAAACTGGATATTCACATGCAAAAGAATTGAAATTAGACTTTTGCTTAATACCATAAACAAAAATCAACTCTCAATGGATTAATGACTTAAATGTAAGACTGGAAACTCTAAAACTCCTAGAAGAAAACATAGGGGAAAATCTCATTGACACTGGTATTAGCAATGATTTATTGGATAAGACACCAAAGGCACAGGCAATAAAAGCAAAAACAGACAGTGGGGCTATATCAAGTTAAAAAGCTTCTACACAGTAAAGGAAATGACAGAGTGAAGAGGAAACCTACAGAATGGGGGAATATATTTGTAAACCATATATTTGATAAAGGGCTAATATTCCAAAACATGTAAGGAAACTTTTCAACTCAATAGCAAAAAATAAAAATAAAAAAATTAAAAATGGAAAAAAAAAATAAAAAATAAAAAAAAAGTCACTCTGTGATTGCCTGCCACGAGTTGTGCTTTGTCATCATACTTGCTGCATGCATTCATGACAGCAGGAGAGCAGTATGTCTGACGTAGAGAGTATGGACTACTGGATGATGGGAAGGCACATTGAGTGGAGTGGATTCTGAAGTTCAAAAACATGACAGACAAGTTTAAATTTGATTATTAAGGAACTAAGGAATGATATGAAGATATTTGGCATCGGTGTGATATGGTGAAAGTGATATTTAAGGAAAATTATTCTGGCAGCAGTGTCCTAGATGGATTGTAGGACTAGAACATTTGAATAGAAAAACTGGTTATAAAAATCCATGTGTAAAGTATCGAGGGTCGTGCTAAAGAGATAGCAATAAAGACAGAGCCAAAGGAACTTAGGGATATTTTACAGGAAAAGAACATGAGTTGTAACTAATTGGATTTATTAATGAAAGGATGAGCCATACATAATTTCTTAATTTTAACTAACGTGATTGATGGTCCAGTTGACATCAAGTTGACAAATGCCTTAGAAGTGCCACCTAAAATACAGAACTGTAATTTAGATGACAGGACAGGGGAAAATACTAAAATAAAGTATTAACAATTATTAAAGCCATGAAACATGAAAACATGAACATTTTGAAAGAAAGAATACATAAAAATGATCTTCAAGCCGGGTGCAGTGGCTCATGCCTGTAATCCTAGCACTTTGGGAAGCTGAGGCAGGCGGATGGCTTGAACCCAGGAACTCGAGGCCAGCCTGGGCAACATGGTGAAACCCTGTCTCCACTAAAAATACAATGTTAACCGGGCGTGGTGGCACATGCCTGTAGTCCCAGCTACTCTGGAGGCTGAGGTGGAAGGATTGCTTGAGCACAGGAGGCGGAGGGTGCAGTGAGCTGAGATCATACCACTGCACTCTAGCCTGGGTGACAGAGTGAGATCCTGTCTGAAAAATAAAAACAACAATTAAAAAAAGGTCTTCAAACTTTAGAATATATAATAATTACTGGTGGAGCTTGTTAAAAATGCAATTCCTAGATCCTTTCCCAAATCTAAAAATCAGAATGTCTGGCTAATTGCCCAGGAAATTCTGTTTTTACAAGTAGCCAAAATGATTTTAATGCAGGTAGTCAGGGGACACCCTTTGAGACCCTCCAGGGAATAGAACAAAGAGCGTAGCACTTTGCTAGAGGAATGCTTAGAAGTCTGAGGAGGAAGGAGGACTATTGGAAAAGTCCAGGGGATTGTTAGGGAAGGCAAAAAAGAAAACTGTAATATAACCAAAGGAAAGAGACAAAGAGCAAGGGGTCATCATGGCTCTGATAGATAATAGGAGTTAGGGAACATGAGGGTGGAGATGACCTCCAGTTGGCTGTCTTTCACTTTCACCCTGTCTGTATTCTTTTGTTTCAGGGGTGCTTCTTATACACAACATATGGTTGGATTTATTTTGAAATCCACTCTGATAATGTTTGTCTTTTAACTAGAGCATTTTGTCTGTTTGTCTTTTCTGAAGTCTTTCCTCCTTTAAATCTGCCATTGGTTCTTGGTCTCACTCATGTTGACATATTTCCTCATTTTTTGTGTGATTTTTTTTTTTAATTGTGGGCTTGGATCTTTATCTGAGAGAATTCTTCGAATCCTTGGATGAAGGTGGGTTTCTTTCGAAGGTATTTAGGTATTTGTGTTTCTTTTGCCCGAGTGTCCTAGAGACATACTTCTCCCTACCATTTTAATCTAAATTCTTGGCTTGAAATTTTTCACATCATCCTATATTGTGAGTTCAGACTAAAAACTGGTGTGAATCTGGTTTATAGTTAGGAATTCTCAAAGGAAATTTTTACCACCTCTTATTTATCACTGAATTTCAAGCCAGACAATTTTATTTGCAATCTACTGGGGATACAGAAGCTTATTTCTAGTTCACCCTTAAACTGAAACCTTTGTGGACCTAATTTTATTGGAGAAACTCTTCTGAGATTCTCCATCCCCAGTCTACTTGTACCCTCAGATGGCTCTGGTCTTGTCTTCTGCCCTCCATGTGCTCCACAAGGTCAGTAAAAGGAAAGTTTAAGGTCACTAGGATTTTGCGAATGTCCTGAGGGCCAAAGCCAAATTCAGTATGCTGCTTATTCTCTAGGTTTCTGACATCACTTAAACTTTTTGCCTTCTTTATTGTCAATTTATTGAAGCATTTATGAGGATGTGTTTTTATATTTTATGGAGCACTTGCTTTCAGGAGGAAGGTTAGTCAGAGTCCCTAGTGCTAGAACACAAAACTTTCCTTTAGTAGTCCTTTCAGTGATGGTCTGTGAGATATAAATTATCTGTCTGTGTTTGTTTTATTTTACACTTAATCTTACCAATATTACCTGGGGGCCATGAAAGAGGCCCAAGAGGAACCTCTGCATTTACCAGAAATTGGGAACATTTACAAATAAGACAGGTAAGGGAGTCTTTATCTGGACACTTGATTTTTCTGTAAGGACAAATAGATTCTAGATTCAACACCTTCTGCGATTAGAGGGGGTGGCTACTCATTTCTTCCCAGAAGCCTGAGCTTCTCAGAGGATGAGGATAAAGCAAGCTGTTGCTTCTTATTATCTCAGCCTTATTGGTTTAGAGAAGATTCCATATTTAGTCTGGCAGGTTGGGGTGACTTGTGGGGTGATGGAACTAGTAGGGAACTAGAAATTCTTGAAAGTCCATATAGAAAATAAAAAGTTAACGAAGCACATAATAACAATAATAAGCCATTTATTGCTGGACAAACATGGAGTCCTTCATAATTTGTGTGTGTATGCAAGTCTCTCTGTGTGTGTATGTGTGTATGTGTGTGTGCATGTGTCTGTGTGTGTGTGGAGTTAGTTCATGCTATACTCAGGTGAGTTGAACGCACCTAGCTATAACTGTGATTAAATTGCCTAATATACATAATTCATAGAAATAACAAAATGACTAAAAGCAATCAGTGCCTTCATAGGGCAGGGGTTCCCACCCCCTGGGCCACTGACTGGTACTGGTCTGTGGCCTGTTGGGAACCAGGCTGCACAATGGGAGGTGAGTGAGCATTACCGCCTGAGCTCTACCTCCTGTCAGATCAGTGTAAGCATTAGATTCTTATAGGAGCACTAACCCTATCATGAACTACGCATGCAGGAGATCTAGGTTGCGTGCTTCTTATGAGAATCTAACTAATGCCTGATGATCTGAGGTGGACCACTTTTATCCTGAAACCATTCCCCCGCCAGCCCTGTCCTGTGGAAAAATTGTCTTCCACGAAACCGGTCCCTAGTACCAAAAAGGTTGAAGATCACTGATTTGGAGGTTAAATATATTGAATAGCTAAAAACTATTGTATAAGAAGGCATCTATTCAGAAGAAACTGTTTATGAAGGCAGCATTTTTCAAACTGCTAAACCTATATCATCTATAGATTTCTATTTTCAGTATTAATACCACTCTAAATATTTTTGTAATGTTTTTATTGCAGTTGCATTAATTTCTGCAATTTTTGAACTGTATTATAAAAATGGCAAGTATTTGAATACGCTTTCCAGACTATAACCCCCTCCAAATTTACCCACACACCTCCTCTTTACACTCCCATTGAGAGCCTGTAGTGTAATCCCTTACTAGCATTTCCTGACAAAAGGACCATCTTTTGGTTCATACTTTATTGGAGTCACTTAAAAGCTTTTCCTTCAATTGCCCCCTTTTTCCCGCCTGTTGTCCACCATTCCCCAAATCCCTCTGCTTCTCGTTGGTCATGCTGAACATAAGACAAATCCATCACAAATGCCATTGTCTAAATGAACCTTTTCATCACTAGAAGGCAGTTTCCTTGACATAGCTTTCATGCCAGCAAACCAGAACAAGAACTTCCTGAAGGCATGGCCAATGGGTGTCCCTCTTCCTGAACCTCTGGCCATCCCTTCTTTTCCTGCATTTTCCCTGAGATCTGACTTCTCAGATAATTTTTGAAACCTTGCACTTTCGTAAAGCTCATCTTTTTAATGGACACTAACCTATTGCTGTTGGTGAAAATAAAGGTCAAAAATAATATTAAAAGGATTTTCTGACATCTTCTACCTAAATTTAATATTGGTAAATTTACTTTCCAATATACAAAATACATGTGATTATACCTTTTGTGATGAGATCGATAGCAAAAAAAAATAGATGGTAAGTGTTGTCTAAAAATCAAAATCACAAATATGGAGATGTATAAATCGTTGCTGTGCAGTTATGGATATGTAGGTTGGCTTTAGAATAAAAATAAATATTTAAGATGTAGAAGATACCGAGTAGCAGGTATTTACATAACTCTTACACATGCAATGTCACCGTAAGCCAAGGCCTTGCTTCTGTTTTGTGTGTCTGGGGACCAGTGTGTGCACATGACTCAAATCAGCCCCAGAAAGTAGTCAGTTGGCAAAGCATAGATGTAAAATTTCACCTTCAAGTTGAAAACAATTTAAAAAAATAACTATAGATCTTCACAGATTTTTCTTTAATTATGTAGTTCTTTCTGCAGAGATGTTTTCCAATGATTTGTTTGTTTTTGGTACTAGTTGTTAAATGTATAATCTAGGTTGTGGATTGTGATGAGATCTTTCATGTTAAGGTAATTAAAATCAGAGAAATTCAGGGTAAAATGTCTTGGAGATAAGAGCAACTTTTTCAGAAAGTTGTTGAACAGTCGCCATGTGCTCATGCTCTAGTTCTTTCTTTACTTGTGTCCTGTCAGCTGAGTTCCTCAGAGCTCCATAAGGTAGAGCCTACACGTTTCCTTATGTTTCCAATGAAGAAGCAGATGCTGAGAGAAGTTTCATGATTTCTATCAAGTAACATCAGTAGGTGGAGCAGCCAGGACCTGCTCACCTTATCACAATAGAAAACTTCAAATGAGCAGATTCCAGACTCTGAGATAGAACCAAAACTGTAGAATGAAATTCAAGGAAGTGGAAGGCATTTTTATTTATCATCATTTCACAAAGATTTTATTTCTGGAATTAGCTATGCATTTTCTAACTTTTGTTTTTCAAAAACTCCAAAATAAGGCTTCTGGTTTATTACTTAAATAGTATTCATCAACTATCTGTTATTTTCTTAAAGTAATCATAGCAATACATTGAAATACATATCATGTGAATCAGCATTTGGTTACAACTGTCACACAATAAAATGCATGAGTTTTACCATAAAGGCTGTGATTTCCCTTAGTTGTTGAACCCTAAGTAGACATGAAAGGATAGTAGTAATAGAAACACGGGCTTGGTCATATTCACCATGTTTATAAAAATATTAGTTCATGTCCATTGTCACAAATCTTCCCATGAAGGAAGGAGAAGGCAGAAATAATATGCTTTTGAAGATACAGGGACATAGAGACACAGTCTGTAAATCATAATGAGTGTTGTTAAATAAAATTTATAGGAAGCCATTGGTTTGAATGGAGCTCCTGCACTAGGCCCAATGGACCAGACCAAAATGGCGCCACTCATGCTAAAGTTTCATGGCCACCAAGCTGAAATGAAGTTATTTCACCTTCCGAGAAATCAGAAGAGAGAGGGATATTAAATAGCCAAATCCCCAAACGAGCCAGTTTTAGCTGGCATGATAAGAAAGTCCCGTCTGATTTAACCTTTACAAGGAAAGTAACTGTGAAACAACTTTTTGTTCTCTGTTTCTGCTTTCCTTTTCTGTCTGTAAAGCCAGCCACTTCCTGTCTATAAAGCCAGCCACTTCTGTTCAGCTCGTTGGAACACATCAAGGTTTTTCTCAATTCTAGAATTGCAAATAAAAGCCAATTAAGATATTTAAACTAAATTTGTTGTCATTTTGTCTTTTGGCAATATTTATTGAGCATTAACTGCCCGATTTAACTGTCATGCCAAACCTTTGATGTAGGAACTATTTTTGTCTCCATTTCACAAATGAGCAAACGAATCCAAAAAAGATCAGCAGCCCATAAACATGATGAGAAAGTGACAACCAAAATGTGAACTGAGACAGTCTGGCTTCAGAGTTCCCACCTTACCGTATGCCTCCTGCCGGTGTTCATGTCCTAGGACTGCCATAACAAAGCACTACGCACTGGGTGGCTTAGACAGCAGAATCTCATTCTCTAACAGTTCTGGAGGCCAGAAGTCTGAAATCAAGGTGTCAACAGGATTATTTCCTTCCGGAACCTCCCTTAGCTTCTGGTGTTTGTTGGTGATCTTTGGCACTCCTTGGTCTATGGCAGCGTAACTCTCGTCTCTGTTTCCATTTTTGTATGGCCTTCTTTTCTGTGTCTTCTTGTGTCCTTCCTTGTGGATGGACACTGGTCACTGGATTTAGGGCACCCTTAAAACCAGGATGATTTCCTCTTGAGATCCTTAACTAATTATATCTACAAAGACCCTTTTCCAAATAAGGTCATATTCTGAGGATCCAAGTGGACATAAAGTTGGTGAGACATGATCCAACTTACTATATTACCGTTCTAAAAGTATGTTATCTTAAAATAATACTCGATTCTTTTCTCAATTATTGCCAAATTTATGACCTTTCCATGGTACTCCCAACTGTGAGGACCACTGTCAGGTCCAGGTCTTCAAGGGTTTTGGGTTTTGCTTTAAGTAAATTATTTCCTTTAAACTGAATATTTAAATCAGTGTTATGTCTGTTGGTGGTGGTAGGTTGGTGTAAATAGTGGTGTTCAGAGTTGATTCTCTCAAATGATCAGTGTTTCAAATGACAAAGTGAGAGAGAATAATAGTTAAGCCATCTGTGTCCACTGGAAATGTATTTGGGCCTCCCAAAAAGGGACTATCAGCCCACATCCCTGTTGCCAACTTGTGTCACTATCCAGCTTTATAAAATCAGAAAGATTTATTGAAAAGATTTTGAAATATTAACTTAGGGGAACACATTGTAAACCCCATGCAAACTATAAGAGTCCGCCATCTGCAGTAGTGGGACAAATGCAAAATATACATCTATCCAGGACTGGTTTAGATAAGTCTATGGACCAGAAATCTGTACCATTTAAGTAGAGGGGCTTAATCTGACCAGGTCAGATTGGCCACTGGTCAGCTCTTCCAGCGGACTTCCTATGCATGCTTTGCAGTGAAGTATTGATGCTACTCCAGTTCCTCCTACTTTCCCTTTCCCCAAAATATTTTTAAATCATTCATTATTGATTATTTCTTGGTGCATGGAATTACCCATCTAATACCTTGTAGTCCTTAGGAGAGAAGGAAGGGAACTAGTATTGTATTAAGCAGTCAGTATATGTCAGACACTATGCTACAGTACTTTGTAGTACTATACTGTAGTACAACAGTACTTTGTTTGTATATACGATGTAATTTTATCCTCATAGCAGTTCTGCACAGTAAATGGTATTAGTCTGATTCTTCAGTCTGTTTAAAGTGATAAACAGAAGCTCAGAGCACTTAAGAAACTGCTGAAGATCAAACTAGGGATTGATAGAACCAAAATTTGAACCCAGCTGTATCTGATGCAAAAATCTGACTCTATGCTCTTTTCTTACTCCATCAACCCTAAATAATAGATTTCTTGCCTTGCTTTTAAGAAGCCATTCCCCATATGGAAAATATCTAGGATGCCAGGTTTATGTAGGAAGTCTGGTTCTGCTAAGATTTAATCAAAATCATTCCCACATAAACCTAGCACTGAGAACATAAAATTAGCATATAGAATCAGAAATCTAACATTCATAGCATTTGAAGGCAAGGATTAAAAACATTACAAACGTCACTCATTTGTTTGTGCAGTACTGATGCAGGAGGGAGACTCGTATTTTAAACCGAAATAATGATTATATCCTCTGAATATATTGCATTGATTAAAGTGGTCTTCTAACTGTCACAGACATATCTTTAATATATCATCCTAAGCAGGTTCACAAGAGTTAGGTACATACAAATCTGAAGGTCAGACATTATCATTAAAAATCAGGGTATTTTAAAGGTCCAGTTTTGTGACACAAAGTTTGCAGCTTGTTATGGTAAATACTCCACATCAAGAGGGGGAGTATGGGTTTAAAATGCAAATGAGTACAGTTAAATATGGGGTAGACTTTTTGATGGGTATCTAGGAATTATGAATTATTTCTCTATAGTTTTTGAACATAAAATAGCTTCCCACTGTCCAGGGACAAATTTTGTGGTCTTAAGTAGAAGCAGCTCAATAAATGACTTTTCAGGGTTCCATGAATTCGACTTTAAGCATGAAGAGTTACTTACATAGGCACCTGATCTGGTGACTTTCTTTATTAAATGGGCAATTAGGTAGAATTCATGTATAATGTATTAAAAATAATTATATATGTTGACTAAATAAGGACATGTTTTTACCAAAGGGACAAAAGTGATTTTATACACTGAAACTACATTGCATGGGACAAAGTTGTTGTGGATTGATTTTCCCTCTCTGAGTTGACTGATTTTTAAATGTAATACATCAGGACCTAGAGGAATTCCTTCAATAATATCATAACTGCCACTTAAGTAGACTAGCATCTTTGTAGGGGCTATCTGTTCCATTCTATTATCTATTCTTGCCTTGGTAGCCCACACTATAAATTGTTACAGATGTATAATTATGTAAATATTTGATCTGGAGTTCTGACACCACATTACTCTTCTGCTATGGACTACATGTTTGTGCCCCTCCAAAATTCATATGTTGAAGCCCTCACCCCTAATGGGATGGAATTAGGAGACAGGGTCTTTGGGAGTTAATTACGTTTAGATAAAGTCATAATGGTGGTGCTCCACAATGGGATGAGTGGCTTATATGAAGAGAGGGACTAGAGCTTGCTTCTTCTGCCATGTGAGGATACAAGAAAATGGCTGTCTGCAAACCAGGAAGAGAGCCCTGTCCAGACACTGAATCTGCTAGCACCATGATCTAGGGCTTCCCAGCCTCCAGAAGTGTGAGCGACCCAGTCTATGCTACTTTTGCTATAGCAGCCAAACTGACTAAGACATCTTATTTCTTCTTTGTGTAATTCTGACTAATCTGAAGCCATGATTTTTTCCAGGTTGGTTTGTTCATTTGTTAATTAATTCAACAAATAATTACCAAGCACCTTTTCTGAGCCTGGGACTGTGCCAGACCCTGTTTGGTAGTGGTGAATGAGACAGACATAGTCCTTGCTCTCATGGGCCTTAACTTGTGGAAGGGGACAAACGAAAACAGGAAAACAGAAAATACCACAGGTTATGATAGGTTTCATGAAGGAAACAACAGGGGAGTTAGGCAGAGAATAACAAGAGCCTGTTTTGTAAGGGTGGCATAATTAGGACTTGTAGTTTTTGTCTGCCCAGCATGCACTTGTTTATTTGCTTGGAGAACCTTGACATGTGAACAAGGTGACATTGGTCAAACATCACATCCCTTCAAGCCATAGTGATTATTACATCTAATTAGTACAAGGCAGGCCACTAGAATCAGTTAGATCAGCGCCAGTCAGCATCCAGTCAGGAAAACAGAAACAATAACATTTATAGTAACAGAAGTAATTTAATATAGACAGCTTGTTAAGTGGATAATGGAAGACAGAAAAGGCAAAAAGGAAACACCAAGGTTAACATATGGTGGAAGCAACTATCACCCCTAGGCTGGGGGAACTAAGCTAAACATTTGGCATCATCAAAACTTAGCATTAGTGAGGAGGCCCTGCAGAGCTGGGACCTAGACATCTTGGGAGAAGGCACAGCCAGATGGGGACTGACGCCCCAAGACACTGTTATGCCGGCTTTCAGATCTGTTTCACCAGTGGCAGGTACTGGTAGGAAACTGGACATCAGGAGGAGGAGAGAAGGGGCTTTTTCATGCTTTCTTCTGTGTTTAGCATTCCTCCCAAGTCCTTTGGCACCAACTGCACCATTTTCCTCAGAAATGCCACCATCAGCTATATCAGCCACGCAAGACCTTTTGGACAGTGAGCACTGCCCTCACCAGGCCTCCTCGGGTTATAGCAGCCACACCATGGTGACCAGAGTACTTCCTGGATCCTGCCATTAAAGGTTTGAACATAGCTGTGCACTCATCCTCTGAGACACCTGAGTCTCAGCTGCGCAGAGACGCCTCGGAGCTGTGGATGCCAGTCCTGTGGCACTGCCGCAGGGCTCCAAGACACACCATGGCTCACCCTCCTCCTCTTTTTGATAGAGGTAGCAATACTGCCTTTTTCCTTCTGTTTCTGCAACCCTGGAGAAGGTTGCAGGTTCTTGGAGTTACTGTTCATCATCCCCTTCTTATTCTTTTGGCTTTCCCATACTTGTGTAATCAGTTTCTTTAATTAAATAGCCTCTAAAATTCTTAGGACAGTTTCAGTTTCCCTGATTAGACCCTGACCAAAACAAATATATTGAATATAATTCAAGAAATGAAGGAAGTGACTGAATGTATAGATATGCATATTTGCTGATAAATGACTTAGTAGCCATGCTCAGATCTAAGCCCAGCCTATTTATACAGGCATACCCCACTTCATTGTGCTTCACAGATAGTGTGCTTTTTACAAATTCATGGTTTGTGGCCACTCTCCTCAAGAAAATTTATTAGTGTTATGGGGACACTTTGTGTCTCTGTGTCACATTTTGATAATTCTCACAATATTTCAAACTTTTTCATTATTATTATTATATGTGTTATGGTGATCTGTGATCAATAATTTTTGATATTACTATTGTAATTGTTTGGGGATGCCACAAACCATAGCCATGAAAGACTGCTAACATAATTGATAAATGTTGTGTGTGCTCTGATTGCTCCACCCGTTGGCTGTTTCCTGTCTCTCTCTCTCTTCCCAGGCTGCCCTAATCCCCAAGACACAGCAATGTTGAAATTTGGCAGTTAATAACCCTATAATGGCTTCTAAGTGTCCGAATGAAAGGAAGAGTGGCATATCTCTCTCTTTAAATGAAAAGCTAGATATGATTAAGCATAGTGACAAAGGCATGTCAAAAGTGCAGATAAGCCAACAGCTAGGCATCTTGCACAGTCATCCGAATTGTGAATGTAAAGAAAAAGTTCTCAAAGGGAATTAAAAGTACACTCCAGTGAACACACAAATGATAAGAAAGCAAAAGAGACTCATTGCTGAGTCAGAAAGTTTGAGTGGTCTGGATAGATCAAAGCAGCCACATCATTCCCTTAAGCCAAAGCCTAATCCAGAGCAAGGTCCTAACTCTTTTTAAATATAGGAAGGCTGAAAGAGATGAGGAAGCTGCAGAAAAAAAATTTGAAGCTAGCAGAGGTTGGTTTATGAGGTTTAAGGGAAGACGCCATCTCCATTACCTAAAAGTGCAAGATGAAGCAGCAAGTGCTGATGGAGAAGCTGCAGCAAGGTATCTAGAAAATCTAGCTAAGATTATTGTTGAAGGTGGTTACACTAAACAATAGATTTTCAATGTAGATGAAACAGCCTTATATGAAATAAGATGCCATCTAGGACTTTCATAGCTAGAGAGGAGAAGTCAATGCCTGGCTTCAAAGCTTAAAAGGGCAGGCTGACTCTCTTGTTTAGGAGCTAATGCAGCTGGTGACTTTAAGTGGAACAATGCTAATTTATCATTCTGAAAGTCCTAGGGCTCTTAAGAAATATACTGTATCCACTCTGACTATGCTTTATAAAAGGAACAACAGAGCCTGGATGACAAACAGATGTTATCTGTTTACAGATATCATCTGTCTATAGCCTGGTTTACAGAATATTTTAAACCCACTGTTGAGACCTATTATTCACAAAAAATTCTTTCAAAACATTACTGCTCACTGACAATGCACATGGCTACCTAAGAGGTCTGATGAAGATATACAAGGAGGTTTTTTCTTAATGCCTCCTAACACAAGGTTCATTCTACAATCCATGCACCCATCAAGGAGTAATTTTGACTTTCAAGTATTTTATTTAAGAAATACATTTCCTAAGGCTATAGCTGCCATAGATAGTGAGTCCTCTGATATATTTGGGTAAAATACATTGAAAACTTTCTGGAAAGGATGCACCATTCTAGATGCCATTAAGAACATTTGTGATTCATGGAGGGAGGTTAACATAGGAGTTTGGAAGAAGTTGACTCCAACCCTCACAGATGACTTTGAGGGAATCACCACTTCGGTGAAGTGGTAAAAATAGCAAGAGACATAGAATTAGAAGTGGAGCCTGAAGAGGTGACAGAATTGTTGCAATCTCGTGATAACACTTAAACTGATGAGGAATTGCTTTTTTGGATGAGCAAAGAAAATGGTTTCTTGAGATGGAATCTACTCCTGGGGAAGATGTTGTGAACATTGTTGAAATGACAACAAAGGAGTTAGAATATTCCATATACTTAGTTGATAAATCAGCAGCAGGGCCTAGGAGGATTGGCTCCAATTTTAAAGAAGTTCTAATGTGGGTAAACTATTAGCAAACAGCATTGCATGCTACAGAAAAAAATATTTTGTGGAAGGAAGAGTCAATCACTGTGGCAACCTTCATTGTTGTCTTATTTTAAGAAACTGCCACAGCCACCACCACCTTCAGTAACCACCACACTGACCAGTTAGTACCCATCTACATTGAGGCAAGCCCCTCCACCAACAAAAAGATTACCACTCACTAAAATCTCAAATGACCATTAACACTTTTTTCTTTTTTACCAATAAAGTATTTTTAAATTAAGGTATATATGTTGTTTTCTTTAGACTTACTGTTATTGCACACTGAATAGGCTACAACATAGTGTAAACATAACTTTTTATGCACTGGAAAATCAAAAAATTTCAGTGTCTCACTTTTTTTTGCAGTATTGGCTTTAATGCAGTGGTCTGGAATAAAGCCCACAGTATCTCTAAAGCCCTTCAAGTTCAAAGACAAGTGAATTTACCAATTGTGTTGATTTCTTTTGATGGTTATATTTAGTTGAGTATAATGCTTTCATTTAATAAAAAAAAAAAATTAAAAAGACTAAACTTTTGGGCTTCTGGAAATAATTAACCCAAGGATTGAGCACTTTCAGACAGGAAATACTTCTGTCCGATATTACCGGGGGGATTAAGGTAAAACCATGGTAGGTTTAAGTGATTAGCCTGTGGGTATGCACAGAAAACAGTGGAGTTTCTCATGTTACTGAAAAATTACTTAGAGCCTAGCAATAGATGGACAGGTTTTTTGTTCACACAATATTTATAATCCCATTACCACACAGGAATTTTTGATAGATCAACATATTATATATAGATAGATATGTGTGTGTATATATATGAATGTGTGTGTATATATATGAATGTATGCATTAAGATACATATACAGTATATAGAGTGATGGTCTCTACTTCTAAGACTTCTATGAAATGAAAAATGGAGGAATATGATAACAGGCATTTTCTTTTTAAAACCTAGCAGAAAACTGAGATTTCAGAGATTTACCTTTTATGGTTAGGTGCTTATAGAGCAGTGTTTTGAAATACTTGAAAACGTTCTTTTTTTTTTTTTTTTTTTTTTTTTGAGACGGAGTCTCCCTCTGTCTCTCAGGCTGGAGTGCAGTGGCGCGGTCTCCGCTCACTGCAACCTCCATCTCCCGGGTTCACGCCATTCTCCTGCCTCAGCCTCCCAAATAGCTGGGACTGAAGGCGCCCTCCACCACGCCCGGCTAATTTTTCTGTATTTTTAGTAGAGACAGAGTTTCACTGTGTTAGCCAGTATGGTCTCCATCTCCTGACCTCGTGATCCACCCGCCTCGGCCTCCCAGAGTGCTGGGATTACAGGCGTGAGCCACTGCGCCCGGGCGAAAACGTTTTTTCAAATTATTAACAAGGCACTTCCCTTTGAGAAGTAAGGTTCACGATTCTCCCCCCACATAAATTCATTTCTTTGAGTGGCTACCATATGCAAGGTTCTAAGCTAAGCCCTCTTCGTAGTAGCTAACATTTGTGTGATGTTTCACTGTTTACATACAACTTTAAATTTCGTTATCTCCTGCTCATCTATAACCGACAGCTTATTTGTCTTTGTTGACATTACACTTAGTTACTGATTGGCTTGTATAAATTCTTTAAGGGTAAAGATTCTTGAAAAGGTTACATTTGTATAACTCTCTGTAATTGATGTCATGTCTCCCTTTTTCTTCCCTTTTCCTTTCCTTCAAATTTATTTGTTAACTCATAATATGGCAAATAAAATGGACATTCATCAGTAAAATTTTGTTAAGACAGTAAACTTAATTTTGCTTCATGGACTAACATTCTAGGTGGTATCAAGGATAAAATAAGTGATGTGTTGCTTCTTGCTCCCCAATGTCAAATCATCGGGAACCTCAAAAACTATTATTAAACTGTCTCAATTAAAAATGCCAGTTTGGGGATTTGGAGGGGGTATAATTAGACACCAAATAGTCCTACCAGAGAGAATGCTTTTCAGTAGCAGAGTGAATATAGTATAGATATCAATTTTATTAGACTTCACAATTTGCCATATGTTACTAAGACACATTTTAGTAATTTGAGTATTTGAAACATTATTTTTCATGTTCAGCTTTATATAGACAGCTTCTCCAGAGTTTGTTTATTATAACCTCAGGGATTGATTTAATGGAAATTAATCCCTTTAATATCTTTATCTGATGGTTCTGAAATATCCATGATATTCATTCTTGAAATTTTTTGTAGAATAAGAATCCTCTTTTTAAGGAAGTGTGCTCTGCAATTATTTTTAAAAGCCCACATTTTAATGTCCAATCTTAGTTTACACTATAGCTTACAAGTTTCCTTCATAGTCCTGAAAAAGTTAAATAAATAACCAAACATATCTTCTTTTGCTGAATATCTTTAAAATATATTTTTTCATTTACAAAGTTAACATACAATTATTAAAAAATTTTAAACTATAGGAATGTAAGAAGTAAAAAGTGAGCTTCCCGTAATCTCAACACACAAAGATGACTTCCCTTGACAGTTCCTATCCTTTCATATTTTTCAGTATGCATAGTTCTGTGTGTATACACATCGTATATGTATTAGTGTTTGTACTCAAACTTTATGTAGTGTTCTGTAATCAAATATTCTCAGCAGGTTTTCATGAATTTTTCTTTTACATTAAATAGAGATATACCATGATTTTTAAAATGTTTGGCTGGGTGCGGTGGCTCACACCTGTAATCCCAGCACTCTGGGAGGCCGAGATGGGCAGACCACGAGGTCAGGAGTTTGAGACCAGCCTGGCCAATATGGTGAAACCCGTCTCTACTAAAAATACAAAAATTAGCTAGGCGTGGTGGTGGGCGCCTGTAGTCCTAGCTACTCAGGAGGCTGAGGCGGGAGAATCGCTTGAATCCAGGAGGCAGAGGTTGCAGTGAGCCGAGATCGCGCCACTGCACTCCAGCCTGGGCAACAGAGTGAGACTCCATCTCAAAAAAAAAAAAAAAAAAAGTTTGTTCATGTGATTATTACTTTTTGTGTTAACTTGAATAGTCCACGAGATGCCCAGATAGCTGATTAAACACTGTTTCTGGGTGTCTCTGTGGGTGGATTTTCATTTGAATTGGTGAACTGTGTAAAGCAGATGGCCGGCCCTAGAATGGGTGAGCATCATCTAATTCACTGAGGGCCTGAAAAAGAACAAAAAGGCGGAGGAAGGTTGAATTTGCTCTCTGCCTAACAGCTTGAGCTGAGACATCAGTCTCTTGCCCTCAGTGCTCCTGGCTCTCAGGCCATCAGACCCTGACTAGAATCTACACCACTGACTACCTGGCTCTCAGGCTTTCAAACTATACCATCAGCTTTTCTAGGTCTCCAGCTTGCAGATGGGTGAACATGGGACTTCTCAGACTTCATAATCTCAGCCAATTCCTTAACGTAAATCTCACTTTATATCTATCTATTGATGTCTATCTATCTATCTCTATATGTAGATATGAGAGATATAAGATCTATAGATATCTATATCTACAGAGAGAGAGAGATCCCATTGGTTTGCTTCTCTGGAGAATCCTGGCTAATGCTGTACTGACATTATTTTTTTAAGCACAATGGATTGATAACATAGACTCACTTTTGCAACTTGTTTTTCACATAAAGTGTAGTGTGTAAAGTCTTTCTAGGTGAAAACATGTATGTTTACTTCATTTTGATGCTACACAATATTCTATTGTATTGATATACCACAATAGAGTGCACCATCCATTCTTTTCTTGATGGATATTAAGGTCATTTTCAGTGTTCCAAATGACATCCTCTTGATTTATTTCTGTGTACTTACACAAATATAGGGTAGATTTCTGAGTTATTGAATATGAACAATTAAAATTTTGATAAATATCACCAAAGTGCCTTTTGGAGAATGTACATAAATAACAACCTGCTATTAACTCTGGGTATTGTCACTTAAATATTTTAGGAAAACAGAGAGGTAAAAATGAGGTAGTCGTTTTAATTTTGTATTTTCATTATTATTAGTGATTTTAGGCAGTATTATATTTATTAAAATTTTATTGTTTCTTGTCTAAACTACCTGTTCTTATCCACTGCTAATCTAACTTTCAGTTATTTTCCATTTTGCTTACAGAACTCTCTTCTCCTTATGTATAGTAAATTGTTGTTTATGTATTTTCAAAATGTCTTTTAATTTTATTTATAAATCATTGAGTAAACTAATGAGTAAATGAAGGACTGATATAAAATATTAAAAACTGGTAATTAAGTAAGGCATGTTAAGTTCATAACAGGCACATGTACCCAGGCTGCTGTGGGATCATAGAATAGTGATAGCTAGAGCTAAGTGGAGAGAAAAAGAAGGCCAGCTGCACCAGATGAAACCTGAGCTGTGTTTTAAAATATGACTAGAGGCCAAGCGCAGTGGCTCACACCTATAATCCCAGCACTTTGGGAGTCTGAGGCGGGCAAATCACAAGGTCAGGAGTTCGAGACCAGGCTGGCCAACATGGTGAAACCCTGTCTCTACTAAAAATACAAAAATTAGCCAGGCATGATGATACATGCCTGTAATGCCAGCTACTCTGGAGGCTGAGGCAGGAGAATCACTTGAACCCAAGAGGTGGAGGTCACAGTAAGCCGAGATCATGCCACTGTACTCCAACCTGGGCAACAGAGTGAAACTTTGTCTCAATAATAATAATAATAAAATATGGCTAGAAATTGTTACATCAAAGAAGATGAAGAAGTTGTTCTGGGAAGAGGACGCAGCAATCCGGATGGAAGACAGCAAGGTCTTTTCTGGAAATTACAAGTTGTTCACTTTGCGTAGAGAAAAAGGTACTGTACAGAGAGCTATGACACAGAGAGCTATGAGATGGGGTTACAGAGAGGGAGAGGGGCCATTTATGAATGGCTTGGTATGTTAAGATAAGGCATTTAAGCTTTACCCTGAAAACCTGGGGAGCCATCGATGTGTCTAGATTTGGATTTCAAGAAGACTGGTCTAACACAAATATAAAAATAGTTCAGAAGGAGTCAATCAGGACGCACGAAGACCAGGTTGTGTTGAGGCAGACATTAAGTTTTTCACTGTCAGAATCATCAGAGGTCAACATAAAATCTTTTAAAATTTCTCTGTAATTGGAATTTAGTAGTAGCTCTGGAAGAATATATACCTGGCGAGTGGGGATGTTTGGGGTAGAGGGACTTTTTCTTTTCTTCTGTACACATTTGTGTATATTCAAGTTTTATTTTTCAATCAATCAGAGACTTTAATACTAAAGCAATATTTTTTAAAAACTGCAGCAATAACAGATGAGAAAGATCTGACTTGGAAATTTTTTGTGTTAAGTACTGAGCGCTTTGATGGACCATCAAATCAGTCTGAAACCAGATGTGACTATGGCTACTAAAAGCTGGTGTACTAATAGCTGTTTACATTTGTATTTTATAGTATTCTAGTAAAGAGTGTTTATACTCTGCTTTCTAATAGTAAAATTGTATCTGGAAACAAAGTTTGTTCACTTTGGGTGTCAAAATTGAGATGATCAACTTGGACCATGTTTAGGAGAAACAACTGTGAGAGAAATGACTTAAAATCATATTAGATAAGGAATCATTAAAGAAAATGGTTATATATGTATGTATATGTACATATATCACAAATTGTCAAATTGTACACCTTAAACGTATGTAATTTTATTGGTCAACTATACCTTAAGAAAGCTGGGGAAAAAAGGAAAATGAGTATGTGTCTAGAGCAGGCCAAGTAAGATATTTGATTTCAATAAATAAGAATATTTTATTAAATTTCTAATAGAAACAGAAACAAGAAATTTAAGTTGCAAGAGGGCAGATTTTTATATAAAAAAGGAAGAAATCAAATGGATGTCACCTTTTAATGCCTAGAAACTGATATCCCTGATGTTTTTGCCAACTTCTCCTAAACTGGCAAAGACTGCAGTATTCATTCATTTAACTAATTGTTATGGCCAGTTGTACATGATGAATTCCATAAAGGCCAGCCATACGTATTTGTTTGCAAATTCATTTAATAAGTTTGCATACCTTTTTCTCATTAAACAAAACTAACAGGTTCATTCCTTTTTTTTTAAATTTTATTATTATACTTTAAGTTTTAGGGTACATGTGCACAATGTGCAGGTTAGTTACATATGTATACGTGTGCCATGCTGGTGTGATGCACCCATTAACTCATCATTTAACATTAAGTTGATTGCATTAGATCTGTTTTCAGGTTTTTAAACTAGTACACTAAGTGGTAGTATTAATAATATTAAATAATTCATTTGTGTCAGTATTACCGAATCTCTTCCCAACTTAGCCATAAATACGTTCTCCTCTCACATACTCTGCATACATAAGCCTAAGTCATCACTCTTGTCCCCTTTGTCTTTACATTTGCTGAAGTTTTGTTGTACACAGCTATTGTATTATATCTTCTCACCAACAAAGGTGAGTGGAGTCAGTTTAAAAAGAGAGCTACCCTACACGGTCTAGTTCAGGGCAAATGTCAAATACCTCAGAAGATAAAATTTTAGTTTCATCCTGTAGACTTGGGATTCTGGCACTTGAGCAGGTTGTAATCACCCTACAACCCCGTGCTAGCCTGCATTAGAATACACTGGACTATGGGATGTAATCTGATCTTCTGTCATCTCGGGCTGGTGATATGGTAAGCCCTAAAAAAGACAACACAATTTATATTTTTTCTAGTGCCTGTATATACTTCTAAAATGTCTAATGTTTTAGCTCTAGGAAAATATTGCTTACCTAACATAATTTGACATTGTTTTGCAAATATGCTCAAGTTCTTTGGTTGGCAAATACATGTATCAGTTCATCTTCAGAGAACAGAATCAACAGGACGTATGTGTGTATATGTGTGTTTATGTATGAGGAGACTGATCACAAGGAATTGGCTCATGTGATTATGAAGGCTGGCAAGTCCCAAGATCTGCAGGGTGAGCAGATCCATCAAGCTGAGCCAGGAGAGCTGGCAGTGTTGCTTCAGTCTCAGTCCAAAGACCTGAGAGAGCCAGGAGAGCCAGTCATATAGTTTGAGACTGAAGACCAGCAGGCTGGAGACCTAGGAAAAGCCAATGCTTCTATCTGAATCTGAAGGCTGGAGAAAAACCAGTGCCCCAGGTTGGGAGCAGGAGCCATTCTCTCTTAGTCAGCTTTTTTGTTCTATTCAGGCCTTCAATGGATTGGATGAGGCCCGCCCACATTAGGGAGGATGATCTGCCTTATTCAGTCTACAGATTTAAATGTTAATGTCATCCAAAAGCACCCTCACAGACATACTCAAAATAATGTTTGAACAAATGTCTGGACATCCTGTGGCCCAGTTAACACAGAAAATAAAACATCACAATACACTTAACAGACCAGGTGTTACTATTGCTCATCAGTATTTATTACATGTTATCTGTTTACCAATGTTTTCTTTTTCTTACCCAGGAATTATTTACTTAACATCACCTCTTAGTCATTTGGAATCTACCACAATTTCGTTGATGGTCTCTGCTCAAGACGGTGGTGGGCTCACAGCTGTCATTAATGCCGACATCACCATACACATTTTCCAGACAACTCTGGCACCTGCTGAGTTTGAAAGGCCTAAGTACACTTTCTTAGTTTATGAAGATGTGCCTGAAGATAGTCCCATTGGAACAGTGAAAGCAAGAGAGCCCTTGAGTAAGTACTTATTTCTTATGCTGCATGGAAGTCCATTATTGGAATACTTCTTGTTTTTTCCTAGGCGGTACAATCTTGAATAATTTTTTTCTTCTTTCCACACAAGTCAAAACAAGGGAGATAACACAACCTGTGGGTTGTTCTTTGTTCTTCCAACATTGTTCCTGTCCATCCCACAATTTTTTTTCTGACCACAAAAATAATAGGCATTTTAAAAAGAATGTTTAAAACAATACAGATTATAATATGCAAAATATATGTCTCCTATAACCCACTCACAAAAACACACACATGCACACACAATTTACAAATTTTTGACAAAAATGCATCCTTCTGTATTTGTTGTTATAGAGCTTCTTTCCCCACTTAGTATATACTGAACAACTTTCCAGATAACTGGATGCCATTCTGTCTCCTTAAAAGACAGTTTATAGTATTTCAACTTAGATATGTTTTATGTTTACATTTGTTACCAATTTGAATGATTTAAAAAATCTTGCTAGTCCAAATAGTACTTGAGCAAATAGCCATGTGTGTCTTTTTCACACTTGTAGAGGAAGCTCTGCAGGATAAATTCCTAGAAATGAATTACCTTTCCAAAGAGCTTGTCCTCCTCCTGGTCCCCTCCTGTTCCTTCCTCTCTCCCTTCCTTCAGTCTCTATGGAGAGTATTTGCCCTTCATAGATAGATATAATAGAGAAACATCAACATAAATTTAACTTGACTTCCTCAAATATATAAAAAAAGGTACCCGAATTATTTTCTGAATATCTTTCCCTTTTATCTAATGCAAGAGGGATGAAGGAAGAAAGTGAAACCTGTGGCTTGCTCTTTGCCCATTGGGCATTCTTTTAATACACCAAAAAATTCTTAAAACCATGTATCCACTTTTCAACAGGTTTTGGAGAGCGGAGGAAGTAAGACATTGCACAGTAGTCTCTGTAGATGGAGAACATACAATCACACGTCCTTAACGATGGGAAATGTTTTGAGAAATGCCTCATTAGAAAATTTTGTCAGTGTGCAGACATCACAGAGTGTACTCACACGAACCTAGATGGTGTGGCCTACCAGACACCTAGGCTAAATGTTATAGTCGATTGCTCCCAGGCTACAAACCTGCACAGCATATTACTGCACTTAATACTGTAGGCAGTTGTACCCCAATGGTAAGGATTTATGTATGTGAACATAGAAAAGGTACAATAAAATACGGTGTCAGAATCTTACAGAACCATCATAGTATATGCGGTCCATCATTGACTGAAGTGTCATTAGGCAGCGGATGACTGTATTAATATTTCAATTTCTAAGTTTCCAGTGAGTCCACCCTTTTGACATACAGTGGTTGTCCCCTCTTTCTTTTTCAGACTCCTCAGAACCAATCTTTTACAGGATTTCTTCTGGTGATCTCGGCGGAATGTTCTCCATTCACCCGTGGCTGGGCACTATTCGCACCCGGAAGCCCCTGGATCACGAGACGCAGCCCGTGGTTGTGCTCACGGTGCAGGCGCAGCTCAGCAGCGCCCCAGCTTGCAGCAGCACGGAGGTCAACATAACAGTCGTGGATGTCAATGACAACCACCCAGCGTTCCTCAGGGCCTCGGATGAGATTAGAATATCCCAGACCACGGCCCCTGGCACAGCCTTGTACCTCGCACGTGCGGAAGACAGAGACAGTGGGCGGAACGGACTCATCCGGTACTCCATCGCCAGCCCGCAGCCGGGCGTCTTTGCCATCGACAGAGCCCTGGGGGTGCTGTTCCTCAACGGCAGCCTGGGCGCGAGCAAGCACCGGGAGCTCGCGCTGACTCTCAGGGCCGAGGACCAAGGCGTGCCTCCTCAGGCAGCCCTGCTGGTGCTGACAGTCGTTATCGAGAAACACGAACACAGCCCATCCTGGGCTTTCGAACATTTGGTCTATCAAGTGGAAGTCAGTGAGTCTCTCTCACCGATGACACAAATACTGCAAACACAGGCGCACCCACCTGGCCCCCAGCGTGCAGCCTCGCCGCTTAGGTACTCGCTGGAACCCAGCGTAGACTCTGCTATATTTGGAATCCGCCCTTACACTGGCTGGATTTATTTGCGGCGACAGTTTGACTATGAATCCACCCAAACATATAATTTTAGAGTGTTTGCTTGGATCCCCGAGGACGGATTGTTGCAAAATGTGAGCACTACAGTCATTGTTCGTGTCCGGGATGAGAATGACAATTCCCCCACCTTCTTGCATGATGTGTTGTTTTTGAAAGTCGAAGAGAGCCCCGTTCCCCAAGGGGTAATAGGCAAAATTACAGCTATTGACATGGACTCTGGAAAGAATGGACAGCTATTATATTTCCTTTTGTCTGATGGAAAATTCTTCAAGATGAATCCTAATACAGGTAGCACTTCATAGTTTCCACCTATTCCTTTAAAATGAGGATTGAGTACTATCACACTGGTCTTTAAGTAAAAACAAAAATTAAAATTAAACAAAATCAGGATTGAGAAAACTCAAATCGTTAGGTATAGCATTAGTGCATACATGCAATTGAAATAATGGTTTTTAATAAATAAGGTATTCGATTACTGTATTGTGAGGTCTTAAAAATGGATTAAAAATTGAATAGAGTTGCACCCATAATAACTCATACTTTCTCTGCATCACATCCGCATCTTGCCAATATACGGTTCTTTTTCTGAACTAGAGGTATAGTCAGAACTGGATTGAATATATCCTTGTGTAAAGGCTAATTTTTTCAACAACCATCCTTTTCCATTTGTAGACATTTAAAAAATGTCAAAACGTATTTTGTGAAATATAAATATCATCAGTGTAAAGCTAGAAATCAATTCATTGGTTAAGATTTCAAAATCAGTCTAAGAATATATATCCTTTTTCTCATTCTGACAGGGGAACCAGAGGAAAAGGGGGAATAATTACAGTGAAATTTTTGAAGTCTGAATTAAGAAATCAAAGATTAAAAGTCACTATATTTTAAAATTTATGTTGAATAAGTTTACGGGCAGTTTATTTAATCCTTACAATGAAATATATCTATACTGCAAATACATACCCGGGAAAACTGAAACTCCGACAGCTCAAGTAGTACACCCAAGGTCATGGAGCTGGTAAGATGAGAGGAAGCTCCCTTTTGTGCAGGTCCAGCAGGCACCATCTATGTCATAACCTGGGCAGATGGTGCCACTGCCTTTAGTGGGACAGACTTTGCATTCAGTTCTGATGAACTTCAAGCCTTTTTTCTCAAGTCTCTGTTCTGTGAGTTAGGAGAAGGTGACCTTTCACAGCAGATGGAGGTTTTCACAGGGCACGTGGCTTGCCAAGAAGGTTGCAAGCTGCCTTTCCACTCTCATTCACTCCCTAAGCTGAGACTCCTTCTGCAAGGGCACAAACCATACAGCTATACAGGATGACCCTGTTTGCACTTTACTTCCATATGGCTAGTTTTCAAGGTCTTCTATTTCACTCGTTTTTTTTCTTTAAAATAGGCAAACTACAGTTGATTCCCCCGTGATCTTCCCTCCCCTGCAAGAAGACCAGGTGTCCATTCCTAATTTCATTGTATGGCTTTAAGCAAGTAGCTTAAGCTCAGAGCTGCTTCCTTACCATGAATATAGGAGACAATTGCTGACATGCCCTGTGCCATGCTTTGAGGGGTAAAGAGCTAAAGAGTATGAAGGGGCTTGGAAGACTATGTGCTTGTAAACTGTTCCTCCTCCCAAGGACAGCATGGCAAGGCAGGGTGGAGGGTGTCCTTCAGAGCCTGGGAGGCATACCCCCTTTTCATCCAGTTCTCTGGACAGTCTTACAAGTGACCAGGACTTGAGCTCCCGTGGATTCATACCCTGGTGTCACCCATCCCCAGCTGCAGCCTGAGCTGCACAGTCTTTTACATCCCCAACCTCCAAGGCTGCTGCTTATCCATCAGATTTGCTTTATGAATAAAAATCTGTTTGCCATTCAGAAGTTAAGGTCTTCAGAGGAAAATTATAGTTTGGAATTTAAAAAAAGCAATTATGTGTATGATCTATATTAAAACCGCAGAGTAAACACTATAAATATAGTTTATATATTAACAGTAAACAGTTATGATAAACACTGCATTTAAGCTCACCAATTCAGCAACTTACCTAAAGGAGAATTTTCATTTTTGTTCCTTGTTTCCACTTTTTTTTTTATGCAATGCTATTTTATTTGTATTAAGAGGAAAAAGGTTTTTAGCCATAGGAAAGTTTGTTGGTAGCTGCTTCATGCTCACATTCTCACAGGTACATTTTTTTTTTTTTTCATAAATGGTGAGGAAATCAATGCTTGGCAGAGCTCTGACAGGCTATTGGACCAAGTGCTTGTCTTCCCAAGGTCCCTGGCAATAGGGAAAGGCAGTTAGATGTTATGCCTGGGTCTGCATGGCTGACACAAGAGGAAAGTTACCAAAGATAGTATAGCTCTAGGCAGAAGTATTTGAAATAAAGCTTCTAAAGCATTAAGAGTTTTTAGGAAGTCACTATCCATTGCTACATGTATATTCTGTGAGATAAAAAACAAATACTTGTGTACATAAAACACAAACTATTGCCTAAGGAATATTATTTGATTTCCAGAAAGGTATTTAGCCATTATGTTAAAGTAGTGATAACAGCTGCCATTTGTGTCGTCATGTATAGCTTGCACAATACTTTTAAATGTGTGATTACATTTCTTCCTGACAGCAGTCCCAGGCTCAGAGGGGTCATTCCATGTCTGAGGTGGGGAAACTGGGGCCCAAATCCAGAACTTGTGTCAGAGCTCACATGCTTTCCATCATTCTGTATAGCAGCATAAAGAGGGATAAGCAGCAGTTTTAAATCTTCCAAATCATTACTAAGTTCCCACAGAGTTTTATCATTTTTATGAATTCATTGTTTATTAGTTCAAATGATTAATGGATGATAATTTGAAATACAAAGAATAACAAATTTAAAGTGACATATTCAGAAGCAACTTGAGAAAATTTTTTCAACAGTACAATAGAGCCAAACTACTATGTAGATAGCCTTAGAAGTCGCATGTTTGCTCGAAGCTTTGTACTTGGTTTTCCTTCTGGAAATTGTTCTGGCCGTGGTGCACCTGGTACACAGTGCCTGTGTCTTGTTCTGCTCTGTACTCCCCAGGAGAGTTGATCAATTGGGTGGCACTGGATCGTGAGCACCGGGGGCACCATCAGATGACTGTGCTAGTGACAGACTGCGGCTCCCCACCACGAAATGCCACCATGGCGGTTTATGTCTCAGTTACTGACATCAATGATAACAGGCCCTTCTTCCCCCAGTGTGTCCCTGGAAAGGAGTTACACTTAAAGGTTTGTGAAGTAACCTTGCAATGAATTTGTAATATCTTAAGTCATTTGTTTTGAGCACCATCTTGTGGTAAAACATGTGAATTTATCACGTCAGTCTTGGTGTGGCAAAACATACTTTTTCTAGAAGACCTAGATATTGTGCACATGTTATTTTAAAAGAAAATTTTTAAAAAGTAAATGAGTATATGTGCTCTTTGGCATTGTACCTCCAGTTGCTTTATAATAATAAGTTTAGTTCAGCCCTTTTTACACAAACTGAATGGTGCTTCAGGATAATGCTCAGAAATGGCTTGTTTTTCCAGTAGTTTACGTGCATCTCTTTGTGCAGAGCTTCTTAAGGGCAATTGATACATGTCTCTAAGATAGTTACTTAAGGGTAGGGGAACAACCTGTAGCTCTAAAGTGGGTAGGTGGACATCCAGAGATAGTAAAAGTTGATCCTTTTGATCACATGCACAAACTTGCAATTATATTTATATTATCTCATCTTTTTCATTTGTCTTTTTGTATGTTTTATAATATACATAATATATTAGAATATCAGTTCATTCACATAATTAATAAATATGTTTGGACCTACTAACAATTTTTTTAGTGGATGGGTTATAATAATGAAAAGTTTAGAAGCTACTGTTCCAGAACAATTGAATTACATATTCAAATTGTGCTCAAATATACATATTGAACAACTCAACGGAAGTATTGAGGAACTCATAACTTTAAACTGATCTTCTGAATCCAGCTTTAAAGAAAAATTCTAACAAAGCAAAATATTATTATATTATCATTACACTTTTTAATCATATCATTAAAATGTCCTGTGGCTTAATTGGGCAGTTGGACTCTAAACATGCAGTTGAACTTCACATGTGCATTTCAATATTCCAGGACAGCTCCTGATAATTGATATGTCCTGCATGAGTTTTGTTTTCTGAATTAAAGGTTCATACTTATTTTAAGCATATTTTAAGCCATAGCAACCACCTTTCAAAAAATGTCCTAAGAGATGATGAATGAGAATATGCTAGAAATCTTAAAATACACCAAAAATCTAAGATTGTTTAGTAAGTTCAATTTCTTTTGCTTTTGGTCAGAATTAGTTCAGATGCCTCAGATAATTCATTCTAATTGAATACAAGATTTAATATGTAAGGAGGATTCTTTTCATGGACATACGCCCATATAACTTTTACATGGTATGCATTTGAATTATATGTGGATTTTAAGATAGTTTAAAATGTTTAGTATAATGTATTCATTCATTTAAAGGTCCACTGATATTTCTTTTTAAACTTTTGCTGACTCATTTGTAAGCTGTTCATTTTAATGGCAGGTTCTGGAAGGTCAACCAGTAAATATGTTGGTTACAACTGTGTTTGCAAAGGATCCTGATGAAGGAAATAATGCAGAAGTTATATACTCAGTATCTTCAGGTAAAATTTACTGTTCATACAGGATTAAGAACTTTTAGGATTTCTGCTTTCATTTATCAACTATCCCTTTCTGGGAAAAGAGGTTCTATTTTGATTACTTTGAATGCTGTACTTAGTTTTGAAAAAACACCAAGTTACGAACAAAATACATTTGCTATTGTCAAGAACTACTTTCAGTTTTTGAAAAATAATTTAAAGTTTAATAAAAAATCAGAGTAGCTTTTTACGTTCTTAATAGAAACCATTCATCTTTAGTGAATAATTTGCAATAATGTGAAGTACAAATTTACTTTTATTGATAGGAAAGTGTTAGTTAGGGGATAAGAATTGGTATTAAGTGTGATTAAGAGTTCCAAGCATCTATGAATCTTTATGAAGACTGAATACTTGTAAGGTCAGAGTAAATCATGCCTAGAAAATGTCACATGTATACATACATGTGTGTATGGGGAAATTTTATTGAAGTGGGCTTACTGTTATGTTTTCTGTTGGAATGTGCAGGCCCCAGATTTTTTCCAGTTATTTACTTTAGTTGGCATTGTGTTTTGTATCATTTTAAAAGACATTTGATGCCTTGTCATGTTTAACACAAATATAGGACATAGGAAAGGAGAGATAACATTGCCCTTACCCACAGATAATTTGATTGTCTTGGTGGAAAACCCAAGAGATGCTATAGGCAACCCTTTGTAATTAATAAAATAGCCAATTTTCTGAGAATAATGTCAACATACGAAACTCACTGGTATTTTTAAAACTTAGCAGTTTCCAAAGGTCTCATTCACTATGGTGAATTCACCAAGAAAATCAAAGGGTGTGGGGGCAGATCTACTGTGAAACTAATGAAGCTTAGTTTTGCGGTGTTTTACTTGCATAGCCTCCCCAGGGAGCGGGAAGTGGACAATTTATTTTTCTTAAGGAGTGCCTCTCAAACTATACAAACTTCAAAACAACACAAATAGGATCTGTCTCTATTAGGGGCATAGAAAAAATTCCAATATAACTTGTACAAGACTTTCATACAGAAAAGTACAAAATATTAATGAAGTACATAAACCAATGAAATGAAAAGCTGTATCATGTTCATGCTTGGGAAGACTCAATATCCTAAAGATGACAATTCTTAACAAAAATATAATTATTAATTCAGTATGATTTCAATCAAATTTTCAGTGAGGTTTTGATAGAATTTGACAAGCTGATTCTAAAAGTCACGTGGAAGAGCAAAAGACAAGGAATAACTAAGACAATGTCCAAAGAACAAGTGGGAAGTTGGCCTTACCCAGTCTTAATTTATAAAATTTCATAATTAAAACACTATTGTATTGATTCACTCATTAATAAATGGACCAGTTGAAAAGAGTAGGGGTCACAGTTTACACATATGGAAACTTGGCATATGGGGGGTAGAAAATAAATGGGGAAAAGATGGACTATCAATACGTGATGCTGATGTGATTGGTTACCTACAAAGAAAAATGTCTCTACTCTCAGCATATCAAAGATGAGTCTTATTAAATGTAGAAATCTTTAACTCTTACAAAAGAAAATATGAGACTGGTTATATATATGGCATTGAAAATAAAGAAGGTGGTTTAACAAGAAGAAACGCAGAAGCTCAAAAAGAAATAGATAAATAAAACTACATGAAAATTGAAAACACTGCAAAATATGCCATTGTTTACAATTTAATTAGTCAAATCACAAGTTGGGAAAAGATAATTACAGTCCAGTAACCAATACAAAATTGGTATTCAGAATTTATTAAGAACTCCTGCAAACTAGTAAGAAAAACCAGTAAATAAATAATAAAACTAGACAAAGAATGTTAACAGACAACTCAAAGAAAAGAAGCCTGAATAATTAAAAGGGTTTTAAAAGCATGCCCAGACTCCTTGATGTGATGACTTTGAAGAACAATGAAGCAATATCTGATAAGATTGGAGATGTGCTTATGCTATACCCTTGCAGTTCTACTTCTGTTACCCTGGAGGAACTCTATATGTGCAGAGTGAGACTGTAACAGGATATTCATTGAAGAATTGTTTCAGTTGTTTGCATAATATGGTATATTCACGGAATACTATACAGCAATGAAAATGAATACAATACAGTTTCATACATGGCAGTGTGGATAAATATTGAATCCAAAGTTAAGCAAGGAAGGCAAGGATTTTACAGAAGATAAAAAGAATTTGACGCAGACAGCAGCTCTGAGTTCATTGCATTGCTTTTCCTTGGAAAAGTTACATATGCAGTTCTTCTCAATACCTCCTTGGTCAGGGAACCAAATTCTTCTCTGACGTTTCTATGCCCATATAAACCATCTGAATTTATTTACCTATAAATGTCTTCCCAAGTTTTCAGGACACTTGAGTGGGGGATTATACAGAGGTAGTGAGCCTGCAGCAGATCCACATTTGGAGACAGCCCTTCCTCTGTGTTCCTGCTGTCCCCTCCTTCAGAGAGTCTTTCCCCATCCTCCCCCTCTTTTTTTGTCTTCCCTTTTGTTACTTCTCAAATTTCTCTTTTTATTGTCTTAGCTTATTTTAATCTGGTCCTTGGGAGGAAGAAAAACTGGCTTTGCAGGTATGCATTCAAGAATCTTCCTCTGGCTATGAGGTCAGTTAGGTCAATAAGATCTTTATATCTTTTTTTCCTATCTTATTTTGGGGTGGAGAAGACAACATAGTGTGCCTGTGAAGGACAGTGATGGTGAAGAGGGAAGATACACACACACACACACACACACACACACACACACACAGCTATAATCCTGCTATAATACCAGTATTTAAAAGCAAGCAAAGCCATGGTATATGTTATTTATGGATGTATGGACTGGAAAGATAAACCTCAACTTCAGTTGTAAAAGTGACTTTCTACAGGGAAAGAGGAGGGGAATGAGATTTGGAGCTATATACAGATCCACTCCTTTATTCATACTCTGCCATTTCTTGGAAAAAATTGAAAAAATATTGAAAACTAATCAGTCTAAGAAGTGATACTTTGGTGTTCATCAAAATATTCTTTTTTAAAAATTAGCTTTTAAATGATACTTGAGGCACGTCAATACAAAAATATGGAGATATATATTACATTATTCCTATCTTTATTTTTTATCTGATAGTAAAATAGAAGCAACTACAAAATATATGGTAAAATAACGAGATGAAAATTGGTATAAGGGGAATAAAGGTATGTGTCATATTCATGAATGCATTCTATAGTATTTCTATGAGAACAAAATCAATCGATTAAAGCATAGAAATACAACTAATAAATGTTACGTAATTGCCTGCTCCATGCTATGAGTTTCTTGAAGACAGGGCTTCTTTTTTATTTGCTTTTATATCCCTAATAACTGTTAAGGTATTTGTTCCATCGTAATGACTCAGCAACTGTTGAACTAAAGAATGGAGGGGAGCTTCCACTCAAGACTTGTCTGAGGTTTGAACTGTTTGAAATGTTCAGATTTTATTGACGAATACAAATCTGTTATTTAACTCAAAACCTTGTGATACCAATCTAAATTGTAAGCATCAATATGAATGTACAGATGTGTGCATGTGTATTCTCCATGCACTGAAAAGGCCTAGAAGTGATGACAAACCCAGAAACAATGAGCACCCCTAATGTCCCAAATATGTTCTCCCAAAACTATTTTCCACCAAAAGGAACCAGGTGTCCTTGGAGAAATGGTGATGTCAGGTCACGGTCAAGAAATCTACAAGATGAGTCTGCACCATTTTGTCATACCAGTTACAAGGAGGCTACTAAACACTATTAGGATCATGGAAAGAGACCCAGGAACCAACTTTAAGAAGATCCCAATATTCGGCGATGGGACAATTTGAGCATCAATAAGGATAATAATGGCAATATATTGAAATCATGCTTAATGATTTCCAAAACAAAAGCAAGACAAAATTTTACTTATCATAGTTGGAACATTGGTGGATGTTAGTGAACTAACCCATTATTTCAAAAACTGTTAAATAAAAGTTTAACTCATCAAGCATTTATCCTGCCTTTCTTATGATGAACTCCTCTGAAAGTTTCTATTTATTGAAATATTCCAGCTAATATATGAAAAAGGGATGATAAACCAGAATGCAGTGCATATTGAGTATCCTTAATCTAAAATGCTTGGCACCAGAAGTGTGTCAGCTTTTGGATTTTTTTTTTTTTTGGTGGGTTTTTTTGGGGGGAGGGATATTTGCATATATATAATGAGATATCTTGGGAATTAGACCCAAGTCTAAACATGAAATTCATTTTTTATATACATCTATATGCATAGCTTGAAGGTAATTTTATACAATATTTTTTATAACTTTGTACATGAAACAAAGTTTAGACTGTGTTTTGACTGCAACCCATCAGATGAATCAGGCGTAGAGTTTTCCTTGTTGTAGCGTCATGTCAGTACTCAAAAAGTTTTGGATTTTGGAATATTTTGGATCTCATATTTTTTGGATTTGGTATGTCAACTTGCATTATGCTTCACAAAACTTAAAGAATAATTAATGGATCTAGGCTGTGCATCAGTGGGGGCCAACATCAAAAACAACTAGCTTTTGGCTCATGCCTGTAGTCCCAGCTATCTGGGAGGCCAAAGTGTGAGGATAGCTTGCGACCCTGAACTCCAGGCTCCAGTGAGCTATCATGGCACAATTGCACAATTGCACTCCAGCCTGGGTAACAGAAAGAGACCTCATCTTTTTTTTTTGGCAGCTAGACATATGCCTCTGAAAGGAAAAATAGCATTTGTGAAGCAGTTGTGCAAAAAACAAACAAACAAACAAAATCCTGACCTAAATCTGGTCAGTTCTCTAAATCTACCTCCCAATTTAAGGAAAACACAGAGAATAGAGGAACATATTATGCTATACATTGGAGATGCAACAGCAAATCTAGATCATGGAAAATGTCAGGATACAAGTTCCAGTTTATTCAACCAATAAATTGCAAGGACAAATAGAGATGAGTGGCAGGAATCTGCAGATTAAAGAAATATGCAATATATGGACTTTATTTTGATCTTAATGTAAACAAACAAGAAAAATAAAGAGTATTTATGGGATTGTTGAAAATTTGAAAACTTACTGGATATTTGGTGATATTAGTGAATCATTATTAATTTTTAAGGTATAATATGGTACTGTGATTGTGTTAAAAATATTTATTTTTTAGAGATGCATTTTGAAATATATACAGAAGACATAATATGACTTCTAGAACTTACTTCAAAAAAAATGGGAGAAAAGAAGTACATACGTGGGGAATAGATGAAATAAGATTGGCCATTTCATCTATTTCAACAATAAGATCATTGTTTCAACAATAAGATCATTGTTGAAGCTAGGTGGTGGACTCGTGAAAGTTTATTATACCATTTTATCCACTTTTTTATATGCATTTTCCATAATAAAACTTTTTAAAAAGTGATGTTTGTTGTCTATTTTTAATGTCATTTTTGTATTCATACTGTCATAGAATTCAAAGCAAATAAATCTTCCAAATGATCGGTATATTGGATTAATTGATTTTCTGTTTTCTGCATTGTCAATTAACATTCATTTCTTAATTTTCTTGTGTGTATAGAAGATAGTTCTGATCACTTTAAGATTGACGCCAACAGTGGTGAAATAAGAACAACCACAATACTTTCATATGATTATAAACCTTCCTACAGAATGACTGTCATTGCCACTGACCAGGGAGTGCCTCCTCTTCAAGGACAGGCAATTGTTAATATTCAGGTAATGTTGTCACCATAAAATATGGAAGGACATCCAAAGATTTCATTTGACTTTTATTACAAGTTTATAGAGTGAAGATACGTGTAATATGTGTGTATATGAGTACGTATGTATGTGACACGAATGCTATTTTAAGAGAGCATTGCACATAGCATACTTAGCTTTTTGCTATCACTAGAGAAATGATTTAGATCCAAATTATTTTGCAAATTAGCTTTGTACAGTTCTTGACAAGATAATCATCACTATATTGGCATTTATGTTGCTTTGTTTATAATGGACAAAAGGTATCTTTTCTTGTGCTTATTTCTAATGTGAAGGACCTGGTAAATTTGCAGGAGACACTTGTATGTAAACAAATGGCCATATAATAAATGACAATTTTTTGTAATTTTTTTTAATTTAGAAAAGTAACTTCAGATTCATATTTTAAGGCTTTACTCTAATCATAATGGGCAAGCAAGTTGTGGGAAGTCTCCATAGTAGGAAAAAAAATTACACCAACCACTCAAAAAGAAGATGACTGTGCATAGTTAGTTTCTTTGTGCGTGCATGTGATAATCAGAAATATTAATACAGGTATATACAATAACCAAGGATATATATCCACAAGAACTCTGTTTCCAAATTATATTCTTTACTGCTTAGGGATGTGTGGGTTAAGAGAAAAATCTATATGGTCATACCTCCAGTTTCTTGTTTCAGACAAACAAAGACATATGATACTTAAATGTACACAGATGTTGTCATTATGGATAGATTGGTCTGTAGTATTTAAAATAATTTGGAGAACTAGCTACCCTGCACTCCCATTGAAGAATCACAAGGTTACAGTTCAGCTTAACTATAACATGGCTTTACCAAACTGTCATTTCACACAATACAGCAAACTCGGAAATAGAAAACTCTGTAGCTCTTATCTCCTAAATATTATGCAGTTTTTGATCTTCTGAGACATACTGGAATTATATAACATAAAAATGATATTTTTCTCACTAATTAACATATGATCACATACATGGAAGGAATTTGCTTTCAAAATAGTATTATTACATATATTGATTAAACTGTTTTAAAAATACCCCAAATTAATATCTCTTTTATTCATATTTCAGGTGATCCCACTATCCAAAGGGAGAGCAATCATGTCTCAGAATATTAGACATTTAGTTATACCAGAAAATTTGAAGCCCGCAAAAATAATGAGCTTGATAAAGTCACCTGATCACCTTCAACAGCATTATAATGGAAAGTTACATTTTAGTATTGTTGCAGATGATAAGGATGGACACTTTGAAATAGACAGCTCAACCGGAGACTTGTTTCTTTCTAAGGAACTTGATTATGAGACGACATCTCATTATCTTTTCAGAGTGATTACTACAGACCATAGCAAAAACCTTTCCCTGAGTAGCACAGTCTTCCTTAGTATTGATGTGGAAGATCAGAATGACCATTCCCCATCTTTCCAGGATGAGCTCATTGTGATCAGCGTAGAGGAGAATGTTCCCATAGGAACCCTGGTATATGTCTTCAATGCCAAAGATGGTGACGGCAGTTTTTTGAACAGTAGAATACAATACTACATTGAATCCCACAACCCTGGCACGAATCCATTTCTCATCCACCCCTCATTTGGCACACTAGTCACTGTGTCCCCTCTTGACAGAGAGAGCATTCCAACTGTCATCCTGACAGTAACAGCGTCTGATCAGGCTGTGAATGTGACAGACCGGCGACTGAGATCACTGACAGCACAAATAGTGATTTTGGATGTAAATGACCACAACCCCACTTTTATGTCTTTCCCCATTGCCCATGTCAAAGAGGATGTCACAGTGGGCTCCTTGGTGCACCACATAACTGCTCACGATCCAGACGAAGGAAGGAATGGAAAAGTAACATACAGCATCCTCTCAGGAAATGAAAACATGGCGTTTATGCTAGATGAGTCATCAGGTACAGTGCTCTACATGTCACTTTTAAAAATATTTTATTTTATTGTGCTAAGACAACATGAGACCCACCCTCCTAACAAAGTTTTAAGTGTACAATACATTGTTGTTGACTGTGAGTTCAATGTTGCACATTGTATCTCTAGAGATTATTCACCTTGCTTAACTGAAACTTTAGTTTCTCCCATTTTCCCTTCCATCCAGCCTCTGACAATCACCACTGCACTCTTTGATTCCATGAATTAGACTATTTTAGATACTTCATGTAAATGGAATAATGGAGTTTTGTCTTTTTGTGACTGGCTTATTTTACCTAGCAAAATGTCCTCAAGATTTATCCATACTGTCACATCTTGTAGAATGTCTTTCTCTTTTAAGGCTGAATTGTCTTCAGTGGTATGCACATACCACATTTTCTTTATCCATTCATCTGCTGATTAACATTTTTAGGTTGTTTCCACATCTTAGCTATTGTGGATGGTGCTGCAGTAAACATGGGTGTGCTACTCTCTCTTCAAGATCCTGATTTCAATTCTTTTGTATAAATATCCAAAAGTGGAGTTGCTGGGCCATATGGTAGTTCTAGTTTTATGTTTTGAGGAACATCCATACTACTTTCCATAGTGGCTGTAACATTTTGAATTCCCACCAACAGTGTACAAGGGTTCCAATTTCTCTATGCCATCACCAATTCTTGTTGTCTTTTTTTTTTTTTTTTTTTTTTTAGTAATAGCCATCCTAACAGGTATGAAGGTATGAGCGATATCTCGTTGTGGTTTTGACTTGCATTTCTCAAATAATTAGTGCCATGGAGCATTTTTTCATATACCTGTTAGCCATTTGTATGTCTTTTTTGGAGATGTTTCTATTCAAGTCTTTTGTCCATTTTAAAATTAGGGTGTTTTTATGTTTAGTTGTAGGAGTTTTTTAATATATACTCTGGATATTAACCCCTCATCAGATAGATGGTTTACAAATACTTTCTCCCATTCTATAGGTTGCCTTTTTCTTTGCTGTGCAGAAGCTTCTTAATTGTATGTAATCCCCCTGTTTATTTTTGATTTGTAGTCTGTGTTTTTGTTGTCTACCCATGAAATAATTGCCAAGACCCACTTCACAAAGCTTTCCCCTCTGTGTTTCCTTCTAGGACCTTTATAGTATCAGGTATTACATTTAAGTCTTTAATCCATTTTATTTTGTTTTATTTTTGTATGGTGTAAGATAAAGATACAACTTCATTCTTTTGCATGTGGATATCCGATTTCCCCACATCATTTGTTGAAGAGATTAGCCTTTTTCTAACGTGTATGATTGGAAACCTTGTTCAAAAATCAATTGACCATATATGGGTGGATTTACTTCTGGGCTCTCTACTCTGTTCCATTGGCCTAAATGTTTGTCCTACGCCAATACCATACTGTTTTGATTATGGTAGCTTTGTAATATATCAAAGCCAGGAAGTGTGATGCCTCCAGCTTTGTTCTTTCTCAAGATTATTTTCACTGTTTGGGGTTCTTTGAGATTCCATTTGAATTGCGATATTTTTTTCTATTTCTACAACAAAAGCCACTGAGATTTTGGTAGAGATTGCATTGAATCTGTAGATCAGTTTGGGTAGTATGAACATATTAATAATATTAGACCTTTCACTCTATGAACATACATGTCTTTCCATTTGTATCTTCTTTAATTTCTTTCATCATTGTTTTGTGGCTTTCAATATGCAAGGTACTCACCTCCTCAGCTAGCTTTATCCCTAAGTGTTTTATTTTATTCCTTTTTGTGCTATTGTCAATGGAATTGTTTTTCTAATTTCCTTTTCAGATAGTTCCTTGTTAGTGTATAGAAATGCAGCTGATTTTTGTATCTTGCCTTTTCTGAATTTATTTGTTCTAACAGTTTTTTGGTGGAGTCTTTAGGGTTTCCTATATATAAGATCATGTAATCTACAAACAGGGATAATTGTACTTCTTCCTTTCTGATTTGGATGGCTTTCATTTCTTTTTCTGCCACTTTCAATTAAACCCTCTCATCGCTTGCTTATATTTAAATTTTTCATTTTCTTCTCTTAAAATGATGGTTCTTAAGATACATATGCTTTAAACATTTTTGACTTCTGTTGTTTAACTTATATATATACGTGTATGTATATACATATATACACACATATATACATATGTATATATGTGTGTATATATATATAATAGACACAGAGTTTGTATTTGGAGAACTAACTTTAATGGTCCTGTTTGTTAATATTAACTATGCTGTGTAGCTAGCTGACACTATGGGCTGAATATACAACAGAAAACTTCTTTGCCCCCATTGTGAGTCCTTGCAGGGTAGGATATGGTACCAATAGTGAATCAGGTAGCAGTATGACAAATCGACAGCATTGTTCAAAGACTTTGGTATGGAAATTTATCTTTGAGATTATACAAACATGTATTTGTAAATATTGGAAATAATATATATTTTTAATGGCTGAATTCATTTGGACATTAAGACCCCTGCTTTTCACATCAATTGTAACATTTCTTTTTTTGAAGAAGCATTTATTCACTGTCAGGTACTCTGCAGAAATGTCACTCACCCTCAACTTCACTTGTCTGGCTGTCACCATGTTGCTAGATAACATCTACTATACGTTTTTTATGTAGTTTGATGGAAGAGTAAATGTACAAATTTTCAGTCTTGTGACTTTAAAAATGAACCTCCTTCTACCTGATTTTCAGGGAATATTGAAAAATTAATAAACTCTCATCTTATTCACTAAAAAATAAAGTTATTTCTACATGAATGAAAAAAATCTCAGATATACACCATTTGGCCCAACTGTTAGTTAAAAGCATTATTTGGAATGGAATTAAATGTGGAGGATTTGGAAGTCATGATTATAGTCTGGCTATATTCCATTGGAAAATTTCATCAAAATATTTATTAAATCCTGTACATATGGTTTCATTCTGAGGCATGCATGGACACCACCTAAATGCCCAACTGACAGAGAAATAGTCCAGACACAGGCTGCTGATATCTGTTAGAGCTGAGGCTCTGCAAGGACCTGTTTCAGTAATACTTGGAATGTGTTCCAAGATGGCTAAGGAAGGTATATTTCAGATTGTTAAAAAGAATGGATAAAATTAGACTTGTGTTTTGGTAATATAGGTAATGTGAATCTCTTGAGTGATTGCAGTGACTGTTTCAATGGAGATGTTTTTCAAAGACATAAAATGATAATTGTCAAATGCATTCATACGAGATGGGATTTTTTTTCTCTCACAAAGCTCATATTTCTTATAAAGAAGACAGTGAGTTTTTTTGGTGGCTATGGCTGTGAAATATAAAGTGATGAGTAATTATTGAAAAATTATTTTATAAAATAGAATTCAGTAAACTTCTTTCATTATTTCAAGAAAAATTCTTATAAAAGGGAGAAGCAAACAGCAATCCTAAAAGAAAAATGTGATAATTGGAATCATATAATGGCTATCTGTGTGCCAGTATGTATTACATCTGACTTATGTGGGTTATATGCTTAAATGGCAGTGGGATAGAGACATGTTTTACTTGTGAAGTGTATTGTCTGAGTTATAACATCTTCGCATTTTTTTTAATTTTTTTTTTTTATTGAGATGGAGTCTTGCCCTGTTGCCTGGGCTAGAGTGCAGTGGCACAATCTCAGCTCACTATAGCTTCTGCCTCCCAGGTTCCAGTGATTCTCCTGCCTCAGCCTCCCGAGTAGCTGAGATTACAGGCACCCGCCACCATGCCTGGCTAGTTTTTTGTGTTTTTAGTAGAGATGGAGTTTCACCATGTTGGCCAGGCTGGTCTTGAATGCCTAACCTCAAGTGATCCTCCTGCCTTGGCCTCCCAAAGTGCTGGGATTACAGGTGTAAGCCACCACACCCAGCCTAAGCCACTACACCCAGCCTGCTCTTTATTGTTAAAAAAATCCAGTTAACTGAGAATAAATATTAAGAGGTCATAATTCTTTAACAAAAATCAACTGTCTTAAAGAATATAGCCATACCCACATTTTTGTAACTTGGTCGCTTTTATACATGAGGTGTTATGTGACATGAAGATATATATTGTTAGTATCCTAGATATTTTTTAAAAAGGAGGTAGATGTTGGCTAGATAATTTTAATGTAATCCTCTCAGTAGATAATTGCATAACATTGATTATTCTTGAATTGTTTTGTTTGATATAATTTAAATTGAGATGACTTTTCTGACTAAAAATGTTTGCTTTTAATTGTAGATAGTGTATACATTTAAAGATTATTTAATGCAGTTCATATTTTAGTAGTTAAGACTTCTGAATTTTTATTAGGTAGACAAGTTAGATATAAGTGGAGTAAGCATGACTTCTCTAAAGAATATTCATTACATGTTGCTTTTCTTCCATTTTCAAAACAGGCTTACTAACTACAACCTGTCCTTTGGATTATGAAATGAAAACTCAGCATATTCTGACTGTTCTGGCACTGGATGACGGCACACCAGCACTTTCTTCATCCCAGACTTTGACAATTACTGTTCTTGATGTAAATGATGAAGCTCCAGTATTTAAGCAGCACCTGTATGAAGCTTCAGTGAAAGAAAACCAAAAACCAGGGGAGTTTGTTACCAGGGTTGAAGCTCTGGACAGAGATTCAGGTAATTTAAAAATACAGAAACTGGGCATTTAATGCTTAAAAAAATTGAAGATTATAATTGACATAATTTTTTTTCTTTTATTGTAATTATTATTATTATTATTATTATTATTATACTTTAGGTTTTATGGTACATGTGCCCAATGTGCAGTAAGTTACATATATATACATGTGCCATGCTGGTGCACTGCACCCACTAACTCGTCATCTAGCATTAGGTATATCTCCCAATGTTATCCCTCCCCCCTCCCCCCAACCCACAACAGTCCCTGAAGTGTGATGTTCCCCTTCCTGTGTCCATGTGTTCTCATTGTTCAATTCCCACCTATGAGTGAGAATATGCGGTGTTTGGTTTTTTGTTCTTGCGATAGTTTACTGAGAATGATGATTTCCAATTTCATCCATGTCCCTACAAAGGACATGAACTCATCATTTCTTATGGCTGCATAGTATTCCATGGTGTAGATGTGCCACATTTTCTTAATCCAGTCTATCATTGTTGGACATTTGGGTTGGTTCCAAGTCTTTGCTATTGTGAATAATGTGGCAATAAACATACGTGTGCATGTGTCTTTATAGCAGCATGATTTATAGTCCTTTGGGTATATACCCAATAATGGGATGGCTGGGTCGAATGGAATTTCTAGTTCTAGATCCCTGAGGAATCGCCACACTGACTTCCACAAGGGTTGAACTAGTTTACAGTCCCACCAACAGTGTAAAAGTGTTCCTATTTCTCCACATCCTCTCCAGCACCTGTTGTTTCCTGACTTTTTAATGATCGCCATTCTAACTGGTGTGAGATGGTATCTCATTGTGGTTTTGATTTGCATTTCTTAATAGTTATGGCTCAGAAAAAATGAACAGTTGCTAGTTATCTCAAATTTCTAATACTTATTTCATTTGCATCCACACAGAAACACATACACCTGTAAAGATACAGATATATCACATAAGATTTGCTTGTATTAACTATTATTATTTATATTAGGGTGATACACACCTAATTAACATACACTTTATTGAATTCATCTTGATAATCGAAGTATGGACAAAGCATTACATTTCTTTCGGAGTATAATAGTTAGATACATTGAGAAGAAGAAGATAAATGGTTCTTTATTTCCACTGTATATAGCATAGTGGAAGAGGCATGGTGCTGGTGTCAGACCGCCTAGATTTGAATCCAAAATTACCATTTACTTATGCCATGTGACCTTGAACAAGTTACTAATTCTATTTCCCTACTTATCTGTGATATGGAGATAATAACAGTGCCTAAATTATAGTTCTGTTATGAGTATGAATGAATTATTACATGTAAAGAGCTTAGACCAGTGTCTGACACAATAAATGGTCAATATGTTAACTTTGTTACTATTTTTACTATTTTCAAACACTGTGTCCAGACAAATGACTTTGGAGTAAATAGTTACTATGGCTAGGAATTTATAAATTTCTTAGACTTGCTTTTCAACATCACTGTGGCTGTTTTGGCAACTAAGGTTCAGCAACTTTAACCATATTCTGTTTTTTATCTTAAACAGAATAATTACAAAAATTACAGTGCTGTGTTTCTTATTCATAGAACATGCTGAATTTTTCCATCTGAACTAATATGAATAGTTTATAGTCCCATTCACATGTGAAACACTGAACTAATGTAAACGTGAATATTATATGAATATAAACTATTCGTGTTAGTTCAGTTTAATAATCTGGTCTTTTAAAATTTACGTTTGTATATAGCAAATGGCATTATATATCAATGTAATATTTTGTTATAGTTTTGCAAGAATTGTAATAGATATTTTTATGGAAATAGTATTAACAATAGCATTTCCTTGTACATTTTTAATTTAAGGGGCAAAAGATACATTTACTTGAAATTTTAAAGTAAATTATAAAATATTGGAATACTTTGCCCTCTTGGAAAACATTATCTTTTAACGAAATGCATTTTACATGAATTTGTATGTGATGCTACTAACACTCTTTTCAAGGGCTAACCCAATTTTCTATCTTTGACCAGAGTGGGGCAGTGTAATCAAAGGGCTTTTCTAAGAGTTGAGTCCGAAGCATGCTAATGATTGTTTGCTCCAATCTGTGCTTAGAACTTAGCACATTTTTGGCAGTATTCATTTTTAGAGTGTCAGGAACAATGAAGAATATACATAAGCTTTGTGTTTCACAATAATTTCAGCCCAGTAAAGTTCTCTTAGAGTGTTCTTTGTAGAAACAGAGCAATACAGGGTGCTGAGCAATGCAAAAACTCCTTCCCAAAGTATATAGACATATACTGAACTTATTGCTGATGTTGTGTGATTTTGCAAACAGCAAGATATGCAAAATGCTTCCTCCCTTTGGCCTTGCTTTATTTTATGAATTTTATTTTTTTGTAATGGATTCTACTAAAAAGGCTCCTCTTGCTTTAACGCTTGAAGAGGGAGAAAAGAATTTCTCTCAAAATTTGCATATATTAACCAAAGACAATTACCATAAATATATTCTTCTGATTTTTACTGTCAAGTTGCCCAGTGTTAATGTTATTTTCATTTAGAATGAATTATCTGCAACCTGCTAATTGTAATTGAACTGAAACTTTATTATTCTAGAGATTATGGTATGCCAACTGAGAATTTAGATACAAAATTATTGTTTTTCTGAATTAATGGATGTTTGAAATACACATTAACATCTTCATGAGTCTCATGTAACCTTACATATTTTGGAGACAATTTTGATTTACTGGAAATCTCAGTGTTTTTAATGAGGCCAGATCTGTTAAGTAGGTGGTTATGTAAACACATGTGAATATTTGTGTGTATGCACATACTTTCGAATATATTTTCCCTCAGTCTTTTTTTTTCTTTTTTGATTATTGGGTTAAAACAATGAAACAGGATTATGCCTGAGAATTAAATGACGTAGTCAAGATTTTAACATAACTGGCATTACACTGGAATTTATGAATGGTTTACTTTATAGTACGTATTTAAAAAAAAAAAATGCCACAGTGTTCCTTAATACTAGAGAGCTTAACATGTGTTTTCTAGCATTCTACGATGCAGTTTGTAAAAATGTAAGTATACAGTGTTATTTGGCATTCAAAACCCACAGGGATTTGAGCACTGAATGTTTACGGTGTATGACTCACACTAGCTCTAGCAGGAGTTTCTTCTTGTATTAAGGAAAAAGCAACTACCAGATTTTAACTAAGGTATTAAAACTGCTGCAGCATTTGGTGCCACCAACAAGAGCTCCATTGTTAGTGAAAAAAGATCTCCCCCTGCAGTGCCCTTCCCCCACTCCCAAGAGAAAAGGGTGCCCCACTGGGTATACCACTCACTTACATTCGCTCAAGGGTGTCGAACATAAAATAACTTAACAGTACATTGCCACACTGAAATATAGAATTCATTAGTGAGATGTTATTCTGTATTCCATAAGAATGTATTCTCTATCTGAGGTCATCTTCAATAAACTACATCTGGTTTTCTGGAATCCCTGGTGCTGCACTAGATGTACAGCTGCACCAGATGTACAGCTGCACCGCCTAAGTCTACACTTGGAGCCAGGGAGAAACACCTTATTTCATCAAATCTAAGACACCATTAATTGTAAGATGCATCTAATTTTGGAATACTTCCACTGGGCTGATAGCTTTATCTTCATAGGAAGTTATAAGGTGCCATTCTGTATACCCTTTAGAAGGTGACTTAATTTGTGTGCATACCAAAGAATAAAGGATAAGGATGCTAAAATATCTGAATCTATGGCATTTTGTAATAACAGTTTCTCATTTGAGTGGACAATACTATCTGGCTATTCAGTTTATTTTAAATGTTTCTTTATGGAGTGATATTTTCTCCGTATCATATACTCAGGCAAAATATCCATCAACTTTCCTCCATACTTCATTTAAAGAGAACATATCCCTGATCCTTTATTTTTATTTATTTGTTTTTTATTTTTATACAGACGGAATCTTGCTCTGTTCCCCAGGCTGGAGGGCAGTGGCCCAATCATGGCTCACTGTAGCCTCAAATGCCTGGCTTCAAGCCATCCTCCAGCCTCCGCCTCCCAAAGTGGAGGGATTACAGTTCTGAGCCACCGCTCTGGGTCTCTCTGCACTTTATTAGTAGTTATTCATTGACGTGCCCCCTCATTCTTTCCCCAGTGGCATTTGTCCATCATTTTAGATTCAATCTAATTAATCCAGGGGCACATAAGGAGGTCCATAGGATTCAAGCACAAGCCGATCTTACTGGCTTTGTGCCATTCTAGCAACCTCCATTATACTGAAGTCCCAGAGAAGGATTTAAAGGCGGGCTAGATTATAGAGCATTTCAAAAGTTGAATTTCCCAATCCAAGGCTATGGAACATTTGCTAGAGAAAGTCACAACAACATGCTAATTGAAGCCATCACCTACTTAGGCTGCAGTATTTCTGCTAATCCCTTAGTGCTGTTATGTTTTCCTTGGCTCTGTCTATATAAATTTTCTCTCTATATATATAAAAAAATTCTATTATAAATACATTTACATAAATATCAAAAATAAGGAGATGAAAAAGAATAAGGACCAGTCATAACCTCACTCACTCAGAGACAATCACTGTTAAAACTTTGGTATATATTCTTAATACATTTAATATATAGTATCATAATTGTGTAAATGTTTATTCATCTGCTTTTTCTCTAGGCTGTGAACTTCTCCTGGATTCAGGACTTTTTATCTATTAATACATTTATTCCAGGTTCTTAGAGTAGTGCAAGATATGACATAGGAACTCAATAAGTAGTTTTGACCATATGGTCTGAGAAACTGAAGCACGTATGACATAAGCTTCCTCAAGCTGCCCTCACTGTTTAGAATTTATTTATTATTTATTCCTTTATTAAATCAACCAGGCATAATTCTATTTTTGCTTTAGAAATGCCTGATTGTGAGGGCACTGTACAGTTGAGGCATTACACAAAAAAGAATCTTGGCTGGGCACGGTGGCTCATGCCTGTAATACTGGTGCTTTGGAAGGCCGAGGTGGGAGGATTGCTTGAAGCCAGGAGTTCAAGACCAGCTTGGGCAACATAGCAAGACCTCATCTTTACAAAAAAAAATATAAAAATTAGTTGGGTATGGTGGCATGCTCCTGTAGTCTCAGCTACTCAGGAAGCTGAAGCAGAAGGATGGCTTGAGCCCAGGAATTTGCTGCAGTGAGCAAAGATTGTGCCTCTGCACACTCCAGCCTGGGTGGCAGAGTGAGATGCTGTCTTAAAAAAAGAAAAGAAAAGGAAAATGATCTTCCTAAAAATAACACAACCCTGAAAAGAATTCTTTATTAATTCCCCATAGTTTGAGGAAGAGGAGGATAAAGTTTTATCCCTTTTAGCTTAACAATCAGCTTTCCTGTCTGTTCTTAGCTCCTATCACTCTCCCACCTTTTACTCTAGGATAGAATTCTGGAAAACTTTTTCCTTTAAAGGACCAGATAGTAAATATTTTAGGCTTTGTGTGCCTTACAGTCTCCTTTGTGCAACTCTGACACTATAGCAAGACAGCAGCCATAGTTAATATTGTGCCTGTATTTCAATAAAACTACAAAAACAGGGAGCAGGCCAGATTTGATCACTGGACTGTAGTTTGCCAATCCCTAGTCTAATGCATGTGTCTAATTAAGACATCTAAGTTACTTGCTACTTTCTGCTCATCAGATCCAATTATCATGATGTCATCATAATATTTCTACCAATTAGATGATGTCAACGGTGGGAGAGTTTGCATAAAGATGGGTGAAAGCAAATGAGTTCTGATAGTTCTTATAAATTAGTATCAAATGTTGCTTCTCAAAAGGTGGTCCCTGGGACCAGTGGCACCATGATCCATCCCCAGTCTACAGAAAACAGCACCCATTCTGCTTTTCCAGGATGCTGGTGGCCTTCTAATACCTTTCCCAGTGTACTTATGAAGGGAGGGTCCTCTGATCTCTTGGGAAAGGTAGTGGGGGTGTTTGGTGAGCATGTCATGCATGATAAGTTCACTCTAACATTCTCATTTCCTTAAGCTTTGGATTATTTATAGTATTCAAAGGAAGACCTAATGTCTCAACCTCAGTGATTATAGGCTCCCATTGAATCCAACCAATCAAAGAAACTCTCAAGAGACACAGCTCTATGGGCTAACACATTAAATTCTGACTCTCTAGCAAACAGTATCAATATTGTCTATTTATCTATCAATAAATCCAGCCCAAACCAATGTTATATCTTCCTAGGTCTCACATTCTTAGAATTGATTTTCACACATATTCCCCAGGTTTATGCCAATATAACTTAGAAAATATTACTATTCTTTGAAACTATAAGCTTCTTTGACTGAGTCAGATTTGCACTTGGCTACCTGAGTTATGTTGAAGTCTGACTCTGGTTATGGGTATTTACGCGAATAGTCATCTCCTTACAAGGTATTTGTTACACCTGCTACTCAATTTGGGTCTGATCTTCAGGGAGATTAATTTTAGGCCTTCTATATAGGAGCTTTCCAGCTTTCTAACCATGACTTGAGTTACAGGTTTAAAGCCTCAGCTCGTAGTTATCGTACTATAATTTCCTAGTCCTTTGAAAAACAGTCTTCTGCATCATCGTCCTTTTTACTATTGTGTGGTCAAAGTCAGCGCCATTTGGTTCTCTAAGGAATTTGAGTCCTTTAATAGTCACTTTATCACAGTCAAACATGATTGATAATTTAATTAATCGTGACAGCACTCCAAGTATTGAATTCCTAGCATTCCATTTCCCATGGTTAAGGAACTCATCGCTGCATTCAAAGCCTAAGACATAACAAAACCAATCTCAGAGTCCCTGTTACCTGAGACCCAATTCTGGTGCCAAGTACTCTATCAGCCACATTTAGTCAGGAAGAATAGATGCTACAAACAGGTGTTGGATGAATGAGGAAGCAAGAAGGGAATACTGAGGTAACCAAAAAGACAAAAACAAAACTCTAGAAGGCAGCTACCACCCCTAATACTGGGAAAGAAGAAGAGGTTTGGATTATCAGACCCTAGGAAGGAAATGAGAGAGGGGGCCTTGCAAAGGAGTAGCAAAACAGACTGAATAGCATTGCTGATGACGACAGTAAGTAACTAGGAAGAAGGAAGTCCCGTTTTCTGTCCTTCTGACTTTCAGTCTCCTTCTAGTGTCCTTTTGTGGCAAACCCTAGGAGAGAGGTAGTTGGCGATGGAGAATGTGGTTCGCAGATCCCCAGACCCAGCATCACAGGGTGGAGTACAGAAGAACAGATTTGGATCTGAGACACTATGGTTTAATAAATAATACACCATGTGAAGAACAGAAAAGAGCAGGCAGAAGGGAACAGCCACTACAAAGGCCTCAGCAGAAAGATGCTTAGTATGTTCTGAGAACAGAAAGGAAGCCAGTGGAATAAGAATATAGCAAGAGAGCAAGTCCATGAAAAGAGGTTGGAAAGATACGCAGAGCTCACATCATATGGGACTTTGCGGACTGTGGTAAGGTATTTAGATTTTATTTTGAACTCATTCAAACATACTTTTTTTCCCTCTTACCCATTAACTCCTATTCATCTTTAGGGTTTCCGGTTATATCAAGGCAACTCAACTTACCCATCATGTCTATTCAGGGGGAATTGTCACTGCCAGCTTGCTTATCTGTATCCAGTGCTATATTGTAAGCACCGTGAGGCTAGAGAATTTATCTGTTTACTAGCAGTTATATTTTTAGCACACGGTATGGTACCTTGGCACCTAAGATCACTCTTTACATATGTTAATACAATGAGATAATTAATGACAAACTATACACCTGAGATAAGTCTTCTATGATCCACTCCCTCAATGATTTCATATATTCCATCACACTTTCCATTACTCATTGATTTAATCATCTTCCACTCTAGAGAGAAACTCTGAGGACCAAGGTAACTATTCAGTGGTGCCTTTCCAGTACCTGACACTCAGTATCTGTGCATTCATAAATGAACACATTAATGAATAAATGAATGAACCAACCAAATAGATATGGATGCAAACTGAAGACATGAATGTGTAGAGTGAAATGACAATGGCATGATGGCCAGCACATTGATTGTCAATGCACCCCACTCCTGGAACCAGGAGAAAAATATGTCATAGAGAAACAAACAAAAATATTATTTTTCTTTTATTTTTTACTTCTCTCTTCCTCATGCCTTCCTCCCCTCCCTTCTTTTGTTTCTTTGTTTTTTGTTTTTTTTTTTTAAATTGGTCAGCCATATGTGATGCCACAGAGAAGACAAGTTAGGTAAGAACTAGAAATGGCCAGTAGACTTTATAATCAGAGGTCATTGGTCGCTGTAGAAAGAGTAACTGGGAATGGCATGGTTTGAAGCCAGCTTCAGACTGAATATGATTTTCAAAAGAAATTTGGCCACAAAGAGGAGGAGATAAAAGCCTAATTCTTATAGCTAGAGAAGGATATAATTTAAGGGAAAAAATTTTAGGAGAAAGACTAGACCTGACAGGAAAATTCTGAGAGTGTGTTTGAAGAATGACTTTTGCCATTGAGACAGGGAGTAAGGGGTACAGTTGAGTACAGGTGCAGAGGGTGAGGGAGTTATTTCCCAATGCCTCCTTTCTCTCTGGGAAATGGAAAGGGAAGTTATCTGTGAGAGTAAGCCAGGTAGTGGTCAGGTAGGAGACCTGAATGGAAGAGGGGTGATTATGGACACCTGGAAAGACTGCCAGATACAACAGCACCGCAGTTGTTTCAATCCATTCTGTTGTGAAATTTTCTGTAGCCCCAGCCATCTGTTGGATATTCAAATGGAATAAAGAGATGGTTGGAATGATCCCAGGCTGAAGCTTTGCTGGAAATCTTTGGCAGAAAGCCCCAGGACCTGAGAAACTATGCAAGGTTGCTAGAGGAATAGCTCATGGGGCCGGACTGGAGAAGGAGAGAAATGAATTGAGGAGAGGTATCCTAGAGCGGGAGGATTAAGAAGTCATGGGACTGCAGGTCTTGAAGTCTAAGAGAAGGTAGATATGTGTGAGTGTGTGTGTGTATTCACACTGGCGTGCATACACACATAGGTATGGGCATATATACACAGGCACACACACACACACATATCCTTTAGTGGGCATGTGTCATAAGGATATCACTAAATATCTTCAGATCCAAATTTCCAATTTGCTCAGTGAGGTGATAGAATGAGACCAAATAACCTCTTTTTAATTTTTATTTTCTTATTTCTCAAGTTTGATGATGCTATGTTTGTTCTGTAGGATTATAAGGGTGTAAGGAGGAAAAACCAAGGCACTAGTTAAATTCCAAATAAGCCATAGTAAAATACATTCAATTTACTTCCTTAGTTGTAAAGGGTATGAAATTTGAGATATGAAAAATGTGTGTATGCAGACTACAGTTATAGGTAAAGATCTTATTTATCCTTAATAATATACTAGGAGGATTGAAGGTTAATGTATTGTTATCTTAGGGATAAAAAGCCTGTATAGAATAATAGAAAAAAATAAAATCTGGAAGTTTCTAAAAAGTCAGAGAAATATTGAGTAGAGTGGTGAAGCACATTAGAGGATAGTGGGAAGGGACAGCAGAAAGATCTGAATTTATGTATAAACAATTGAAGACATTTTCTAGGTTTGGCAAGTGGTGAGAATTAAAAATGTATAATATATAGCATTCTATAATATGTAATACAATACATAATATGCAATGGTATATATAATGTGTAAGAAAATCATATAAAATAATATGAAATGGTGTGTATATATAATGTGTAACAAAATCATATAAATGAGCTCATTCTTTTTTTATACTTTTGAAATATAAATAATTATTATAATTTATTTATTTATTTATTTATTATTTTTTTAATTATACTTTAAGTTTTAGGGTACATGTGCACAATGTGCAGGTTAGTTACATATGTATACATGTGCCATGCTGGTGTGCTGCACCCATTAACTCGTCATTTAGCATTAGGTATATCTCCTGATGCTATCCCTCCCCCTCCCCCCACCCCACAACATGGATGAAATTGGAAACCATCATTCTCAGTAAACTATCGCAAGGAGCTCATTCATTTAAAAGATCCATGTAATCTTTCTGAAGACAGCGGTCATATCTGACTCAGCACTCTGTCTTTGGCACACAGTACTATGCTTGGCAACTGATATTTCTCTCTTTTTTTTGAGGAAGAGGAAAGTAAATATAAGATAATATTGTTCCCATTTTTATAATGTAGGCAGAGATAGGAATAACAAATTTTAACAACCTGGAACTTTAAGAAATTCTGTCTTGGCTATAGAATAGATTATGTGATCCTTAAGTTACCGAAATAATCACTGACTCTTCAGTAATATCATTAATAATATGCCTAATGCCTAATAATAGAATGAAACATTTTGGTGACCTCTGAAAATGTCATATCAAATACATTGGTCCTATGTTATTAGACTTTTTTTCTCAGGGTAATTCCAATGCCTGTGGATTATATCTCAAATATATTTCTCCTCCAAGTTATATAGTAATAAGATATGTATATTCATTCTTATATAAAACTAGAATTCTATTTCACTCCTTTCAGCTCTCAGTCCTATATAATATCTGCCAGATCATAATGTAATGAAAATTTGCTTTTTAAGACTGGCAAGATGGAGATCTGTAATTGAAGATTTTTTGTTAAGGCCAAAAGAATGACATTTCATCTTTTATTAAAGTATAACATCATATATTCTCAGTACTGTGTGCACACCTAGATTCTTGTCAGTTAAGAAAGGAACATAGGAAAATAACTGAGAGGAACTTGTGTAAAATGCAAATAAATTACAATGGCATGGGACAGACTCATTAAAATTAGTAGTATGAATTATCTTCATAACCAGAGATGGAAATGACGTGATACTTTTCTTGGGGGAGAAATGAAACCACAAAAATATGGGAAGAATTATTTCCAAAATGCGTAATAATGTGGTACCACATTTCTCACTCCAGATAGCAGACTGAACACTAAGTGGAAAACAAAACAAACAGAAATACGTATATAAGCAATTCTAGGTGCTTGCTTCTTGAGGTTGAGCATAAACAGAGTTCTATATAACTTAGCACGGGCTTTCAAACAGCAGGTCAATCTACAGAAATTGTCATTTGCCCTGCAAGCTTACAATTAAGTCATTAAATCACAATCAGGGGTGTTAGAAGGAGTAATTAGGAATATGTTGTAGAGTTGTACACTCATAAGAAATTTTTTATGGGAAGGAAAAAATTCTAAGCATTCACTGTGGGGAAGTCTCATAAGACTTTTGAAAATCAAGCATTTCAGCCCATGAGGCTTTTATTTTAGCAAGAACAGCCAAAAGAGATTTTCTTTTACCTTAATTTAAAGGCTGTTTGAGAATCTTGCCATTTTCATCTATGGCTTAACATGTTCCAAGGAAAAGAAATAGGAAAGTGGATAAATGTATTTCAAAGAAATGATTGCTAAGTTTTTCTTTATATTTTTCTTAAGGAGTCAATTCCAAGCTTCAGTTTGAAATTGTGCCAGGTGCTTCATTTGAATCATTCGAGATAAATTCTGACACTGGAGAGGTAGTGACGACCACCATACTTGACAGAGAAATTCAAGAAGTCTTCACCCTTCGAGGTAAGGGATTCTTTGACTATGCTAAAAAATAAAAATAAACAATAAAATTTAAAAGAACCTGTTAAGTGGTGAAATGTTATATTTTGTTGGGGTGTTTTTAAATAAAATATTATTGAACCAGTGCTACCTGGTTAGCCTGACATTGTCTAGTTAGAACAACACATTTTAGGTATGAATCAAAGGCCACAATTCATGCCGTCTTTGTGTTCTATGTCAGTACTAGTACGAGATGGGGGATTCCCTTCATTGTCCAGTACCACAACAATCCTCTGCACTGTTGAAGATGAAAACGATCATGCACCAGAGTTTATAGTTTCCAGTTATGACATTGAGGTTCTGGAAAACCAGGAACCAGAGGTTGTCTATACTGTTTTAGCCTCTGATATGGATGCTGGCAATAACAGAGCTGTTGAATATCACATAATTGGTAAGTTTGTTTGTTTGTTTGTTTGTTTTTTTAAGACAGAGTCTCACTCTGTCACCCAGGCTGGAGTGCAGTGGCGCGATGGCTCACTGCAACTTCACCTCCCAGGTTCAAGCAATTCTTGTGCCTCAGCCTCCCAAATTGGTAAGTATTTTTAAATTAAAATTTCTTCCAGGATGCTGACTGAGTTGACACACACTCTCTGTTGATTACTCTGTGTTTGATACCTATTGCTTTTCTCTACAAAATACACACCCAGTCAGAACTGACTGGTGCCATGAGCTTTCTCTCTACCTCCTTCTCACAGCCACCTTGAACCACTGCCCTCCACATTCTTTAAAAATCTGCCTTTGCAAACTGCTGTGAATTTTTTTCTATGCTAACATTAGTGGATGTAAGGATGGAACAGATAATGTTTTTCTATTTTTGTTGCTTTCATGTGATCAGTTTTAATTTTTTTTAATTTTTCTCGTCTCATAGACAGATTCTTACTGGGTCATTTCATCCAGTCCCTGTCTTTAGCTACCACTGGGATGCCAATGGCTCCCATCTCTATCTGCATCCTAGATCTAGGTCCCATTAAAGGATATTGTTTTTAAAAGTAAAGTAATAACTCTCATACAAATATAAAAATGGTACCTGCACATAACTTTTATTTAATTCACTAGTGAATAAGTAAACCAAAAAGATGTTAAAATGGGTTCAAGGAGAATTCCAAGAGCCATACACAGGCACATACACACACAAAGGGAATAAGGAATTCTGAAATGCAGAAAAGGTGTATTTGCAAGACAACAATCAGTGCATTTCACCAGATTTACTTGCATTTCTGTGGACAAGAATCATTTACATTATGATCAGTTTTCAACAATTTACAGAGTGGTCAAAATGCGGTGAAGGTGGAACAGCACTCTGATGGCAAAGACATACTGGGCACCTGTGCCCCACCCTTCTTTCTTCAATACCAGGACACCTACTCATCTTGTTCCTCCTATTTCAAATTGTTTCACAATTTCCTAACAGCTCCAAGGACCCAGTCTTTATATCCAACAGCATTGCATTATCAATGTGTCCAAAATGACACATCAGCCTCACCCCCTTTCTACCTCCCCCATCATGGTCTGGGTCCTTCTGTTAGTCTCTGCCAGTGAGCTTCAGCTATTTTTTTTTTGCTTCACTTACCCTTAAAATAATCTTGAAAACTTATGTACCAACACAGACATATTTTTATGTTGTCAACTAAACTTTTTCCCATAAGCTTAAAGAGTAACCAAGGTGTGTTTCCCTGCATATCCTAAATATTGACACATTAAAGTAAGACTGTTATATCACCTTTTAAAAGTATTTGATAGAATAAAAAATACCTTAAAAATATATGAAAGGCGGCCAGGTGCGGTGGGTCATGGCTGTCATCCCAGCACTTTGGGAGGCCAAGGCGGGCGGATCACCTGAGGTCAGGAGTTCGAGACCAGCCTGGCCAACATGGTGAAACCCCGCCTCTACTAAAAAACACAAAAATTAGCCGGGCATGGTGGCAGGCACCTGTAATCCCAGCTACTCGGGAGGCTGAGGCAGGAGAATCACTTGAACTCAGGAGGCAGAGGTTGCAGTGAGCTGAGATCATGCCATTGCACTCCTTCCTGGGGGAAAAGAGTGACACTTTGTCTCAGAAAAAAAAAAAAATATATATATATATATATATACGTGTATATATCTATATATACACACACATATATATATACGTGTGTATATCTATATATACACACGTATGTGTATATATATTTCATATATGTGTGTATATATACATGTATATATATTTCATATATATTTCATATAAAGTGTGTCTTTGCCATCAGAGTATATATTTCATATATATATGTGTATATATGTATACTTATATACTTATATATATACGTATATATAAGTATATATACTTATATATTTCATATATATTTATTATATTATATATTATTATTTCATATATATTTCATATCTATGCGTGTGTGTATATATAAGTATACTTATATACATATACATTTCATATATATTTATTATATATATTATTTCATATATATTTCATATCTATGCGTGTGTATATATATATGAAAGGCACCCTCCCCTTGTGTCACCTCCCTTTTTCCTGGCTCTGCATGTCTCTTCATGGTCCCAAAGTCTCCACCTGTTCTGCCCAAGCTGAGGCCACCTTCTCAGCCAGGTTGGAAACTGGGAGCTCCGTAGCCCTCGGATGGCCGTGGGACTCAGAAATCTTTCCAGGAGCAGAGAGCATACCTTGGATTGGCAAAGCTGCCTGCCAAGCCACCATGCCCAGGAAACAGGCTAAAAAGGTGACACAGCAAAGGTGATAGAGGAGCCACACAGGAGATAGGCAGGGTTGTCTGCTAAACCTGCTCTTCCAAAAACAGAACCCAGGCCTAAAACAGCCCCCGCAACTCGGCAAAGAAGGGAATGAGGTGCGTAAGGGGAGAAAGGGGAAGGGGATGCTGGTAAGGATGAGAACCACCCTGCACAAACCAAGACACCTGCACAGCGCAGTCACAGGGAGCACAGGGCACTGGGAATGCCAAGTGAATTGTACATTTTCGTAGCTCACAGACTCTACTGTTTGAAATATGATTTTTTTAAGTTAATAAAAATGTAGAATTTTACTTTAGTTTTTTTCAATTATATGTATGAATGAGCATTTTCAGTTACATGTTTTGCATTTTTACTTCTTCAATCAATATTACCTTTCTACATCCTTGCAGAATTTTACCATAATGTAATGGACTTTTATGCTTAAAGTATTGATCATTTTATTATACTTTTCTACAATTAAAATATGTGGATAAATTTAAGATTTCTAAAAATTTCCAATGAACATAAGGTCTCAGTTTTGAAAATTATATTAGATTGTTATTATTATGATTGTAAGATTAAAATAGCAAAAGTGTATTCCAATTTTGACCAATAATAACATAAAAAGTAAAATTGTGTTGTAAATGCATCTCTGAATCAGATTAATGGGATCCTTTTTTCCAGTGAGTTCATGATTCTCAGAATGCATGTTCCTTTTTGCTAAAATAAGGCAAAGCGGCTGGGCGCAGTGGCTCATACCTGTAATCCCACCACTTTGGGATGCCAAGGTGGGCAGATCACCTGAGATCTGGAGTTTGAGACCAGCCTGACCAACATGGAGAAACCTCATCTCTACTAAAAATACAAAATTAGCCAGTGGCACATGCCTGTAATCCCAGCTACTCGGGAGGCTGAGGCAGGAGAATCGCTTGAACCCAGTAGGCAGAGGCTGAGGTGAGCTGAGATTGCACCATTGCACTCCAGCCTGGGCAACAAGAGCGAAACTCTGTCTCAAAAAATAAAAATAAATAAATAAATTAATTAATTAATGTAGAAATAAATAAATAAATAAATAAATAAAAATAAGGCAAAAGGCAAAGCACAGTGCCAGGTCTGTTGCTGTTTCTGTTTGTTACAGATGTAAGAACTGAAAATTCTTGCTCACCTTTTTAAAAATGGAAGTATTGTTACAGAAGTTAATTTAGTACTTGTACGCCTTCTGAGTTGTATGCCAAAAACTTAATGAATAGTCTTTATTTTTTATTTATCTACCACTTGAAAACTTGAATAGGCTCTGTAATTTGGTTGATAGCAGAGACACTCTCCCACTGCATAAGGATATTTTCCCAGGCATTAAAGTCAGTCACTGTTTTGACATTGAACTTTCAACATTGGGAATGACCACTTTATTTGGCAGCCATTTATTTGGGTGAGAGGGAGACTTTCTTTTTTAATTTGCGAGAAGAGTGCTTATAAAGGTGAATGTGGGAAAGATAAATTCCATGATCCCAGGTGCGCTCTCAGGTAGAGCAATTTTAGGAATAAGGATATTTAAATTGAACTTCCGGAGATTACCACGAAACTATCTGTTTCCAAGTGAATTCCTTAGAAAACTTCAAGTAACCTAGCTGTACTCAGCCCTCATTTTAAAGATGATTGACTGGTCTAAACACCCTTCACGTATTCGCCTAAGACAGATCATGAATCCTTTCTCCGTAACTTCTTATGTTTTCTCCTTAATATCTTTGCAATGTGTTCACTTCCTGCACGCACATATTGTTTCTGATACTCCTTGTTGCACAAGTAGATTACTATGACTCCTAACCTTCCCATTTTCATTTTCTTTTCTTTTTTCTTTAAAGACAGGCTGTCACTCTGTCACCAAGGCTGTGCAGTGGTGCATTCACAGCTCACTGCAGCAGCACAATCACAGCTCACTGCAGCCTCTACCCTCTGTCAGGCTCAAGCAATTCTCCCACCCCAGCCTCCTGAGCAGTGGGGAATACAGGCACATGTCACCATGCCTGAATAACTTAAAAACATTTTTTTTTTCATAGAGATGAGGTCTCACTATGTTGCCCAGGCTGGACTCAAATTCCTGGACTCAAGCAATCCTCCCGCCTTGGTCTCCAAAAGTTCTGGGATTACAGGAACCATCCTATTTTCTAAACAAACTTTGACATTGCTGCCTCAATACTATTCTTAAAATAGAAATTTGATTCATGACACTTTCCTGTCCAAAATCCTTCAGTGGGCTCCCTCATGGATTTCAGGAGAAACTATAGCATCTTCAGCAGTATACAGAGAGCACTTCACAATTTGACCCCCTGCTTACCTCCCAAATTCATGTCTTTCCTCTACTGCTACTGCCAGCCCTTTTCCTGCTTGCCACATACAAACACCCAAGAACCCTGTGTACTAGTCACACCCAAACATTTGCAGCCTGTTAATTCCTATATTCCTAGAACTTCTCACAGGCTCTTTCCTCTGCATAGAACACTCTCCCCAAAACTTGTAGTATGGCTTTCTCCACTTTAGGAGTGAGATTTGATGTCACTTTTTCCAATAAGCACTTCTTGAACTTACTAACATAGGACTATGTGCCCTTTCTCTGTACTTCTCAGAGAAACAGCACCCCTTGGCTAGCACTATCTATATGTACTCATTTAGCACTCTGCACATATGATTTTCACATGGTACTTTAATACCCGAGTATTGACCAGCCTTTCCTTTTAGACTGTGAACTCTTGGAGCTAGATCATGTCTTACTCCCTTCATATCTGTGATCTTGAGCACAAACTTGGCACATAGTAGATGCTCATCAAATGTTTGCTGAATGACTGAATCACTTTATCAGCCACAAATACTACAGAAATGTGGGTTTGTCCAATCATCTCTACTTTTGATGTAAATTAACTATGCCTCATGAATACAAATGCAGGGCCCTCTCCTCCTCCCTAAAACTACCTATTGCTGTTGTTTCCTCTGAATGCCATTCCACTTGGTCCTCATATGCCTCTGATATGCAGACTCTAGTAAGTTCCCACACTATTGGGCCTGCTCTTCATCCAAGAATGTGGCTGGCAAGCATATGAACCACATTTTTCCTCACTAATTTTCAGGGTTATTTAAAAATGTCTTTGAAAGCTTTTTGTCCCTGTGTTCAATTTTAAGTTTTATTCTACTTGATACGCTGGAATATAATAAAGGGCAGATTTTTTTAAGGAATAGATGAATAGAACAATGTCCTTATTTATGTTTTGGAAGAAATAGTCAAGTGTCCAACTAACTCTAACCAAAGTGTTATGATTCATGTACAAAATGCTGTGGACATGTAGAAGAGAAGGCTTACTGCAATAGTATAACAGGCATGAAATCTGTAGTGGGTAATATTTGAGAAAATAACTACAAATCAAATCTGTTCATTTCTGATTGATATCTTAAAAAAGGACATTATATTCTGTTGTTTATCCTCAACTATTGTTTTGTGTTAAATAAAACATACATCTTCATCCTCTTATGAGGAAAAATATATTAAAATTAAAAGTTGTAGATGCACACAAAAAATTATACGGCTGCAAATCAGTGAAAGCAAGTGTTCTAATTATTGACTGGTTAAAGATAGGCATTGAATCATATTATTCTGTTTATCCCCTCAATAGAATAGAAGTTTCATGAGGGCAGAGCCTTTATCATGTTTACTGTTATATCCCCAATATTTACAAAAGTGCTAGGATACAACATAATCGGGAATAAATATATTTTTTAATGAATGTATAAATGAATACCATAGATAGTGCTAGCAAAGAGCTGCTACTTTTTCAATTCAAATGAATTTGTAATTGTTTTCTTTAATAGATGGAAATACCGATGAGTACTTTGCTATAAATGAGATGTCAGGAGAACTCTCAACCACTCGTGCTTTGGACCGGGAGCAAGTCAGCAATTTTACCCTTGCCATTCTGTGCTCTGACCTGGGAGATCCACCTAGGAGCTCTGTAATACACCTGCAAGTTAGAGTTTTGGATGCCAATGACCACAGTCCTTCTTTTCCCACACTTTATTACCAGTCCTCTGTGAGAGAAGATGCTGAAGTGGGAACAGTGGTTCTTGTGCTTTCAGCTGTGGACAAGGATGAAGGCCTGAATGGGCAAACTGAGTATTTTCTGACTGATGAGGCTTCTGGTGCATTCACCATTGATCCCATGTCAGGCACATTGAAAACCAGCAGCGCCCTTGACCGTGAAGCCAGATCTCAGCATACATTTAGTGCTGTGGCCAGAGACTGTAGCATCCAGGGTTCACGAAGCACCACCGTAATTATAAAAGTGTATGTCACTGATGTTAATGACAATGATCCAGTTTTGGAACAGAACCCTTTTGATGTGTTTCTTTCTCCCCAGTCGCCTACAAACCAGACAACTGTCATTGTGAGAGCTGATGACCTGGACTTAGGGCCCAATGGAACTGTGGTTTTTAGTTTTGCAGAGACCCAGTCTGTGTTTTCTATTGATAAATACACAGGAGAAATTCAGTTTCAGCAAAATCCATCTTCAGAATACTTCCCTATCTGGCTGCAGTTAAAAGTTACAGACCAGGGCATTCCAGCCAGGACAACCACAGGTCTCTTGGTCATTCACATGGAAGGAGAAGATGTAAAGATTTCCTTCAGCCACCATCTGTACAAAGGGCTCGTGACTGAAAATTGTGAGGCAGGTGAGTGTCCCTTCAAGTTTTTCATACATTGTACCTGTTTAGACAAAATGCTTAAGAGTACGGATTTTACTGCAAGAGTGCCATTGCACATTCAGTTATACATTTTTTAGTTCAATGCCTGTTCTTGATATTGGAATAAACATGGTTAAATGGAACCTGGTCTGAGATGAAATGACAGGGCAGAAGACAGTGAGGACCAAATTCCTTCTGACCTCTAAAGGAGGGCCCTCCCATTAAAGATTCAGTTAGAAAAGCTAATGAATAAGTGGATGGGGAGCCTTCAATCTGATATTCTTACTGTGTTTTCTTGACCTCTTGTCAGAGTTGTTCTTAGTTCCCTTATGTTTGGAATTACTTAATTAAATTTAGCTTTTGTCTTTTTAATAGAACTTACTCTGAAAATTCCTTTATTAAATATTACACGTAAAAAAGGCTATAGATACTTCTGGAAATAATATAAGCATGTGGTATCCATAAATACCCAGGTAGGTGTACATGTCAAGACATCTGAAGCAATAGGTTGGGATCTCTCTTTGAAGAGCAAATATAACGTGTGAAGGGCGTAAGTCTAAATTGAGAGGCGAACTAAAAGTTGCAGGTGTAACAGGAAAGAGAAAGGCAAAAGGAAAGAATGACAGTTAAGGAGGCTGCTGAAGCTGACTAGATGTAATTAATCTACACCTGGGTCAGCAGGGTTTCTTGAGTCCCTGTGAAAAATAATGACAACATCATAAAATATTGATTGACATTTCAAGCTGGCTGATGCTTTGCTTGGAACATGAACTCATTACAAACTGCCAGATCATATTTTAGACACCCGAAGATTATTTTTCCTCATTTGTTCATTTTTTGCTTTCAAATTCCCAAATTCTAGTGGTTTTAAAAGATTGTAAATCCACCTACCAGTGTTAGAATAGCCTTGATATAAATTATTTAATAACATTTTATAGCTGCCAGCATTACTTTCTCCCCAAATATGCCTGCAATTTTAACCTTTATTTTCAAATGAAAAATAGATGCCTATCGGAAGCTTAAGTTTTCTGTGGGCCACTCACACATTTGATCTATGAGTAGGCACCACTTGGCATCCTGAGTGAATTATTTTTGGTATTATCATACATTTTCATCACTTCACACTGCTTTTAACATTTTCTTATTCTTTTAAGAAAACAAAAAATTAAAAGTTAAAACAAATAACTCCAGTGTATTGTTATTTGTTTAACATTTCTTTGTTGGAAAGCCCACAGGTTCAGCTTTTGATTAACATTGCATTCATCTATTAACATTATTAAACTTAACACCTCAATTGTTTAAAATAATGTATAGTTTCTATTTTAAAATCAGCCTTTTGGTTGGTAAAATTTCTTTAAGAGTCGGTCATGAAATGTTTACTTAATTGTAGGAAGAGGCACTCAGAATTTCTGGTAAGACACAGGCTGGCCCCACAGCAGTGTGACAAGAAAAGTTAACCAAGTGACTCCCCACTCTTTACTGTGAATGCCACCCCTCCTGACTACCCCCCCACCCTCCACATTTCCAAGCCAGATTAGAGAAAACGTAACTGTTCTGAATCTCTTTAAAAGTTAAGGATGAACCATTTGGTTGCCCATGATGTTTAACTCAACTAAACAATTTAAACGAATCTCCTAGAAACCAGCTTTTATTTCTTCGGTTTCATTTCCGGTGCTTTGGTTGTCATGATAAAAATGAATCAGCAACCATAGTCCATGATGTGGACTATTCACAACTTCATGCATTTCATTGAATTGCCAGGAGGGGAGAAACTGAAATTATGAATGATACTGATACCCCGATTAAAAGTAAATACTGAGACTTTGAAAATGAAATAAAATGAAAACCTGATGACACATGGGAGGACTCTCACTAGTAAAATGTATTTACTATTGTACAATACATAAATTAGATCTTGATGTTTTGAAGGAAAAATGCTTCTTCCAGCCCTTTGGTAGTTGATCTGTTGAATTCAGGCTCCACTCTTGGTAAGGCTGGGCACATGTGTGTTAGAGTGTGAAACTCGTGACACCAGTTAGTGTAGTTGAGTGGGTCGGTCTCTGTGATAGCTCTACTGGGCATATTCTCTTTGATAACTTCCTCACAGGGATACTGTAAAGATTAAGTTTTAAGAGGATACTAGTCATTGCTTCCTTTGGTTGTTATTTTTGTTATCTTCCTGTCCCAAGTCTATGAATTTTGTAAAGTTAGTTGGGTATAAATTCTCACCAGAGCAACCAGTTGTTACATAACAATTATATTACAACAGTGAACTAGTGGTTGTTAGGGGCCTACGGTACATCTTATTTTGTCTTCAAATCAAATAAGAATGATACTTTCCAAGGCGATGAATTTCTCCATAAACACAGTGTTATTCTCAGCTTTGGAATGTATGAATGTTTCCACGTATGAATTCCTATGATAATGAAAGAGGGAAGCACGTGTTATCTGTCATTGCTATTTTGTTATTTAGGGACTGTCTCATATTTTATTATAAATTCATTGGAATGAGCATTATCTAACTAGGCATCTAAAATGGTGTGGAATTTAATCACATGACTCCAAGTTAGCTCTGGAGAAGAAAGATAGAGAAACGTCTTATTCTCAGAAGAAGGTACGTACTTCACAAAGCAGTTTTTATCTTTGCAAATTCACCCAAGTCCCACACTGGCCCTCAGCCATACAGGCACAAGACCTCATTTGATTAACCCACCAAGGAGTTCCTTTCCCCAGGGGTGGGAACTTATTCACCAATATGAAAGAGACTGATATATACACCATGACAGTTTTGTTATTTATTTGGTGAGCTATGATTGTTAGGTGGATTACAGTAGTCATATTGGAATGACCAGTTTTCTCTTTCTAGGAATAAAAGACACAAGAAGCCAAGTTGTAAACAGAAAGTTACTTGCTAATCCTCAACAATTTGGAGTAGGATGTCATTCAAGTATTGAGTGTCATCAGCCTACATTACTCTTTCCTCAGGCAGAGCTTACCCAGCCCTGCCAAGTCAGATTTTATGATGCCTTCATTGACTGTCTGGGCATCCATTACTCACCAATTTCCTTTTGATTTACACATTCCATGTTGGTGTTTTAACACCTCTGTCAAGGCTCGGCCCTGGAAGCCACTTATGATTTTTTATGATGATTTTGCATAACTCTGTTCTGAACTGTTGTGCTTTGTTTATAAATGTAAAGGGTTAATATTTTGGAACTATATTAATACTCTTCTGTTGCCTATCTGTGGATAAGACCTTCCGCCTATTCTACAAAACACATCCATTTGCTGCGGATAGCATTAGGATTATTATAGCAGGAGTACAAAGAGAGGATATTCTGCCTTTGATAAAATACTGAGTGGGGCTCATAAAAAATATTAGATCAAGCATCAAGAAATCAATTAATTTTGTGTGCATATCAGCTGTACTGTTTAAAACTGTAACTCTGCTTCATACATCTTTAACTATTAAGGCCACTCATCAGTATTCCTGAGGATACCCCTCACAGTTTTTCTCCTTCCCCAACATACTTCCTATTATATGTTGACTATATATTTGATATATTATACACAATATTCAATTTTAAGGGGCCTCAAACATCTATTCATTTAGTGTCTTAAAAGGTGGTTTTGATGATCAAATGAGCACTTTGTAATCTCTAAAGCATTTCACCATCATGATTACCAGTAGTTATAAGTCTAAGATATGAAGATGAAAGTGCAGCCAGACCCTGTGGATAGCAGAGCTAGAGGATGTTTGCTCCTAGTGGGTATTCCCCAAATGTTTATTGATATCATTTTACCATTTAACCATTACTTCTAAGATAACGAAAGGCATATATATGCACAAATGAAGAAAAAAAAACTCATGGGGTAAGAAGGAAGGGTCGGGGAGACAGTTGTGCCAGGCAGTGGAAATGTCATGCACAAAGCTTGGGGCCTCCAGGGGGTGTGGTGAGTTGACCCCGCGACCAAGCGTCTCATCTGGAATAGCTGGAGAGCAGCGTGCACAGAGCCTCATGTGCTTTCCAGTGATAACTTGGAAGAGAGAGACACTGATGGCCTTTAAATTATCAAAATCAACCTTGACATTGTAGAAAGCTCATTTTGGAAGCTGTGTGGAGTGTACCTTGGAGGAGAGAGATGAATTAGGAGGATGCTGTGGTGATTTACATGATAATGACCCAGGCCTGAAGAAAGCCACAGCAGTGAGGGATGACAAGGAGGAATGTGCTTCTCATGTGTTTCCAAGACAGCCTCAATGAGGCCTGGGGGTTGTTTATAACTGAGGTTCTCAACCAGGACTACACATCGAAATACCAGGGGAGCTTTAAAAAGTTACCAATACCAGCCGGGCGCAGTGGTTCATGCCTGTAATCCCAGCATTTTGGGAGGCCGGGGTGGGTGGATCACCAGAGGTCAGGAGTTTGAGACCAGCCTGACCAACATGGAGAAACCCATCTCTACTAAAAATACAAATAATTAGCCGGGCATGCTGACACTTGCCTGTAATCCAGGAGAATCGCTTGAACCTGGGAGGCAGAGGTTGCGGTGAGCCAAGATCACGCCATTGCACTCCAGCCTGGGCAACAAGAGCGAAACTGCATCTCAGAGAAAAAAAAAAAAAATTTGAATACCTGGACATCCACCCCTTTCCTGCATCCAGTTAAATGGTAATCGTTGAAGGTAGACCACCCATTGTTTATTTGTAGAAGCTCCCATGCGATTCCAATGTGCAGCCAAGCATGAAGGAAGAGGGAGGGCTGAGAAGAAAATCTAAAGTAACATCAATATTTTACAGGAGTTGACGAAATAATGTATTTAAAAAGGAGATTGAGATGGGGGGCTAGGGTGGTAGTGACAATTCCTGGGAGGATGGTGTTAGAGAAACAAGAAAGTGGCACATTTAAGAAACGGGGCGGTCAACCATATTTAATATAGAGCAGGGGCTAGGTAAGATAGAGACGGAAAAATGGCTACTGGTTCATTTGGGGGCCTGTCCCAAAAGCAGAAGTAAGTGAGATAGTGGGCTGCCACCTGCTGGGAGTGGGGCTACAGCTCACTGAGTCCCTGGGTTTGGTTGAGTTGGGAAGAACATTACCTGAGATGTTCTGGGGATGTCATCTTGGTATCGGGAGGTATGAACATGGGAGAAAGGAAGGCATGTCTGAAATAACAAGTCCATGTGTTAAATATAGAGGATAAGACAATAAAGGAATGGCACTAAAAGCAAAATAAGGTGCTTGGAGAGTCTAGAGAGGAAGTTTTGAGGAGTAAGTTTGCTCTGTTGAAGTTGTTCAGGATTTGGGCCAAGAATAGATACCAGCAGCCCAGGCTTTCTAATGTGAATTCTGGAGTCAGCTGTGGCTTCTTATAGGAATTCTTCATAGCTAAAACAAAACAGCATGGTTCTGGCATAAAAACAAACACATAAACCAGTGAAACAGAATAGAGAATTCAGAAACAAATCCAGACATCTACAGTGAACTCATTTTTCACAAAGGTGCCAAGAACTTGGGAGGGAATTGGGATTTTGGGAGTGGACTAATTCCATAGAGATTTATTTTAAAAGCCAGAATATAGTGAAGTGCAGAGTGAAAAAGTGAAATCAGTCCCTGAAATCAGACAAGGACATCAGTTTATTTTTCACAAGCTTTTCCTATGAAGGGAAAGAAAGAAAAGTGGCAATAGCTTGAAGAACCCTGAAGAATCAGAGGGTTATTTTGTTCTGTTTCTGAAAGCAGGAACAGGTTTGGGTATTTGTGATTTAAAGCACTGGAAAATTTACAAGAAACTTTCATTATTTTTTTATTATAGAAAATTTGTTTTTTTACATTTCAAAAAATTTTAATTTTTAATTTATGCAGGTATGTAGTAGGTATATATATTTATGGGGTATGTGAAATATTTTGATACAGGCATGCAATGTGTAATAATCATATCAGGCTAAATGGAGTATCCATCTCCTCAAGCTTGTGTACTTTCTTTGTGTTGCAAACAATCCAGTTATACTCTTCGCTAATTTTACATGTACAATAAATTATTGTTGACGGTAAGAACCCTGTTGTGCTATCAAATACTAGACCTTATTCATTGTATCTAACTATATTTTTGTACCCATTAACCATTTCCACTTCTCCTCTAACCTCCCACTACCCTTTCCAGCTTCTGGTAACCATCCTTCTTCTCTCTATTTCTATGAGTTCAATTATTGTAATTTTTAGCCCCCACAAATAAGTGAGAACATATGAAGGTTTTCTGTCAGTGCCTGGCTTATTTCACTTAACATAATGACCTCCAGTTCCATCCATGTTGTTGCAGATGACTGGGTCTCATTCTTTTTTATGGCTGGATGCTACTCTATTGTGTATATGTACCACATTTTCTTTATCCCTTCAACTGTTGATGGACACTTAGGTTGCTTCCAAATCTTGGCTGTTGTGAACAGTGCTGCAATAAACATAGAAGTACAGATATCTTCAATATACTGATTTTCTCTCTTTTAAGTATATAACCTAACAGTGTAATTGCTGGATCATATGATAGTTCTATTTTTAGGTTTTTGAGGAACCTTCACACTGTTATTTATTTATAGTTGTTGAGCTAATTTACGTTCCCAGCAACAGCGTATAAGGATTCCCCTTTCTCAACGTCCTCACTAGCATTTTTTTTTTCCTGTCTTTTGGATATAAGCCATTTTAAATGAGGTGAGATGATATCTCACTGTAGTTTTTTGATTTGCATTTCTCTGATAATCATTGGTGTTGAGCACCTTTTCTTATACCTGTTTGCCATTTGTATGTCTTCTTTCGAGAGATGTCTATTTGGGTGTTTTGCCCATTTTTTAATTGGATTATTAGATTTTCTTCCAAAGAGTTATTTGAGCTTCTTATACATTCTAGTTATTAATCCCTTGTCAGATAGATAGTTTGCAAGTATTTTCTCCCTTCAGTGGGTTGTCGCTTCACTTTTCTGATTCTTTCCTTTGCAATGCAGAAGCTTTTTAACTTGATATGATCTCATTTTTCTATTTTTGCTTTGGTTGCCTGTGATTGTGGGGCACTACTCAAGAAATCTACTCCCACTCCAATTTCCTAGAGCATTTCCCCAATGTTTTCTTTTAGTAGTTTTATAGTTTGAGGTCTTAAGTTTAAATCTTTAATCCATTTTGATTGAATTTTAGTATGTGGTGAGAGGTAGGGGTCTAGTTTTAATCTTTTGCACATGGATATACAGTTTTTCCAGCACCATTTGTTGAAGAGACTGTTCTTTCTCCAGTGTATGTTCTTGGCACCTTTATGAAAAATGAGTTCACTGTAGATGTCTGGATTTGTTTCTGGATTCTCTATTCTGTTTCACTGGTTTATGTGTTTCTTTTTATGCCAGAACCATGCTGTTTTGTTACTATAGTTCTGTAGTATAATTTGAAGCCAGGTAATGTGATTCCCTTTGTTTTGTTCTTTTTGCTCAGGATAGCTTTGACTATGATGGGTCTTTTATAATTTCATATAAATTTTAGATTTTTTCTCTCTATTTCTGTGAAGAACGTCGTTGGTATCTTGGTAGGGATTGCATTGAATCTGTAGGTTGCTTTTGATAGTATGGACATTTTAACAATAGTGTTTCTTCAATCCATGAACATGGAATATCTTTTCCTTTTTTGTGAAGCCTCCTCAATTTCTTTCATCAATCTTTTATAGTTTTCATTGCAGAAGTCTTTCACTTCTTTGGTTAAGTTAATTCCTAGGTATTTTATTTGTAGCTATTGTAAATGATATTACTTTCTTGTTTCTTTTTCATATTGTTTGCTGCTGGCATGGCAATATGCCATGAATTTTTGTATGTTGATTTTGTATCCTGCAACTTTGCTGAATTTGTTTATCAGTTCTAATAGTTTTTTGGAGGAGTCTTTAGGTTTTTCCAAATATAAGATCATATCATCTGCAAACAAGAATAATTTGACTTTTTCCTTTCCAATTTGGATGTCCTTTATTTCTTTCTCTTGTCTGATTGCTCTGTTTTGCTGAGGTATGTTTCTTCTATACCCAGTTTGTTGAAGGTGTTTATCATGAAGGGATGTTGAATTTCATCAAATGCTTTTTCAGCATAAATTGAAATAATCATATGGTCCTTTATTTTGTTGACATGATGTATCACATCCATTGGTTTATGTAAGTTGAACCATCCTTGCATCCCTGGGATGAATCCCACTTGGTCATGATGAATGATCTTTTTAATGTGTTGTTGAATTGGTTTGCTTGTATTTTGTTGAGGATTTTTGCATCAGTGTTCATCAGAGATATGGCCTTTACTTTTCTCTTTTTTTTGATGTCTCTTAGTCTGATTTTGGTATGAAGATAATAATGACCTGGTAGAATGAGTTTGGTAGTATTCACTCTTGCTCTATTTTTTGGAATAGTTTGAGTGTTATAGGTGTTAGTTCTTCTGTAAATGTTTGGTAAAATTCATCAGTAAAGTCATCAGGTCCTGGGATTTTCTTTGCTGGGAGACTTTTTATTACAGCTTTGATCTCATTACATATTATTGGTCTGTTCAGGCTTTGGATTTCTTTATAGTTCAATATCGGTAGGTTATATGTGTCTATGAATTTATCCATTTATTCTATGTTTTCTAATTTATTGGTGTATAATTGTTCATAGTAGCCACTAATGATCCTTCAAATTTTTGTAGTGTCTGTCGGAATGCCTTCTTTTTTACCTCTGATTTTATTTATTTAGGTCTTCTCCCTTTTCTTCTGAGTCTGGCTAAAGGTTTGTTGATTTTGTTTATCTTTTCAAAAAGCCAATTTTTTGTTTCATTGATCTTTGTATTGTTTTCTTCATTTAAGTTTCATTTATTTCTGTTCTGATCTTTGTTATTTCTTTTCTTCTACCAATTTTGAGTTTGTTTTGCTCTTGCTTTTTTAATTCTTTAAGATGCATTGTTAGATTGTTTATTTGACATTTTTCTACTTTTTTGATGTAGGCACTTACAGCTATAAACTTTACTCTTTGTACTGCTTTTGCTGAATCCCACAGGATTTTATATTTTGTCTTTCCACTATCGTTTGTTTCAAGAAATGTTTAAATTTTCTTTTAAATTTTTCCATTGAATCACTGGTCATTCAGGAGTATATTGTTTAATTTTCATGTGTTTGTATAATTTCCAAAATACTTTTTGTTATTGATTTCTAATTTTATTCCTTTGCAGTCAGAGAAGATACTTTATATGATTTTAATTATTGTCAATATTTTGTCAAGACTTGTTTTGCAGCCTAACATATGGTCTGTCCTTGAGAGTGATCCATGTGCTGAGGAGAAGAATGCGTATTCTCCATTCATTTCATTGGATGAAATGTTCTGTAAATATCTATTGGGTCCATTTGGTCTATGGTGCCTATTAAGTCCGCTATTTCTTTGTCGATTGTCTGTCTGGATGATCTATCCAATGCTGAAAGTGGAGTATTGAAGTCTTCAGCTATTATTGTACTGGGGTCAATCTCTCTTTAGGTCTAATAATATTTTCCTTATATATCTGGGTCCTCCAGTGGTGGGTGCATATATATTTACAAACATTATATCCTTTTGCTGAATTGATTCCTTTATCGTTGCATAATGACCTTCCTTGTCTATATTTATAGTTTTTGTGTTGAAATCTATTGTATGTGATATAAATATAGCTACTTTTTCTCTTTTTTTGTTTCCATTTGCATGGAGTATCTTTTTCCAGCTCTTTATTTTCAGTCTGTGTGTCTCTTCATAGGTGAGGTGTGTTTCTAGTAGGCAAAAGACCATTGTGTCTTCTTCTTATATCCATTTAACCATACTATGTCTTTTGATTGGGGAGTTTAGTCCAGTTACATTCAGTGTTATTATTGCGAAGTAAGGATTTACTCCTGCCATTTTGTTATTTGTTTTCTGATTGTCTTATGGTCTTCTCTTCCCTTTTTCTTATCTTCCTGACTTCCTTTTAGTGAAGGTGATTTTCTCTGATTGTGTATTTTAATTTCTAGCTTTTTTGTTTTCATTGTATATTTTTTGATTTGAGGTTACCATGTGGCTTGCAAATAATATCTCATAGCCTATTATTTTAAACTGATGATAACTTGGCACCGAATGCATAAACAAACTATCAACCAAACAAAGAGAAAACTAATAAAGACTACACTTTAGGCAGGGTGCTGTGGCTCACACCTATAATCCCAGGATGTCAAGAGGCTGAGGCAGGTGGATCACTTGAGGCCAGGAGTTCATGACCAGTCTGGCCAGCATGATGAAACCCATCTCTACTTAAAGAAATAGAAAAATTAGCCAGGCATGGTGCACATAACTGTAATCTCAGCTACTTGGAAAGCAGATGTACAAGTATCACTTGAACCTGGGAGGCGGAGTTTGCAGTGAGTCAAGATCATACCACTGCACTCCAACCTGGGAGAGAGAGTAAGGCTCCTTATCAAAAATTTTTAAAGAAGACTATACTTAACTTTGTTCTCTCACTTTTCAACTTTTTGTTGTTTCTATTTATATCTTATTGTACTGTCTTGACTATGTCTTGAAAAGTTGTTGTAGTTATTATTTTTGGTTGGTTCATTGTTTAGTCTTTCTACTTACCACAAGAATAGCTTACACACCACAGTTACAGTGTTACAATATTCTGTGTTTTTCTGTGTACTATTACCAGTGAGTTTTGTACCTTAAGATGATTTCTTATTACTCATTAATGTCCTTTTCTTTCTGATTGAAATACTCCATGTAGGATTTCTTGTAGGACAGGTCTGGTGTTGATGAAATCCCTCAGCTTTTGTTTGTATGGAAAAGTCTTTATTTCTCCTTCATATTTGAATGATATTTTCACTGAGTATGGTATTCTAGGATAAAAGCTTATTTCTGGGGAGGAGCCAAGATGGCCGAATAGGAACAGCTCTGGTCTACAGCTCCCAGCGCGAGTGACGCAGAAGACGGGTGATTTCTGCATTTCCATCTGAGATACCGTGTTCATCTCACTAGGGAGTGCCAGACAGTGGGTGCAGGTCAGTGGGTGAGTGCACCGTGCGCCAGCCGAAGCAGGGGCGAGGCATTGCCTCACTCGGGAAGCGCAAGGGGTCAGGGAGTTCCCTTTCCAGGGGTGACAGACGGCACCTGGAAAATCGGGCCACTCCCACCCAAATACTGTGCTTTTCCGACGGGCTTAGGAAACGGAGCCCCAGGAGAGTGTAGCCCGCACCTGCCTCAGAGGGTCCTACGCCCACAGAGTCTCGCTGATTGCTAGCACAGCAGTCTGAGATCAAACAGCAAGTCAGCAGCAAGGCTGGGGGAGGGGCGCCCGCCATTGCCCAGGCTCGCTTAGGTAAACAAAGCAGCCTGGAAGCTTGAACTGGGTGGAGCCCATCACAGCTCAAGGAGGCCTGCCTGCCTCTGTAGGCTCCACCTCTGGGGGCAGGGCACAGACAAACAAAAAGACAGCAGTAACCTCTGCAGACTTAAATGTCCCTGTCTGACAGCTTTGAGGAGAGCAGTGGTTCTCCCAGCACGCAGCTGGAGATCTGAGAACGGGCTGACTGCCTCCTCAAGTGGGTCCCTGACCCCTGACCCCCGAGCAGCCTAACTGGGAGGCACCCGCCAGCAGGGGCAGACTGACACCTCACACGGCCGGCCAGGTACTCCAACAGTCCTGCAGCTGAGGGTCCTGTCTGTTAGAAGGAAAACTAACAGAAAGGACATCCACACCAAAAACCCATCTGTACATCACCATCATCAAAGACCAAAAGCAGATAAAACCACAAAGATGGGGAAAAAACAGAGCAGAAAAACTGGAAACTCTAAAAAGCAGAGTACCTCTCCTCCTCCAAAGGAACGCAGTTCCTCACCAGCAACCGAACAAAGCTGGACGGAGAATGACTTTGACGAGCTGAGAGAAGAAGGCTTCAGACGATCAAATTACTCCGAGCTATGGGAGGATATTCAAACCAAAGGCAAAGAAGTTGAAAACTTTGAAAAAAATTTAGAAGAATGTATAACTAGAATAACCAATACAGAGAAGTGCTTAAAGGAGCTGATGGAGCTGAAAACCAAGGCTCGAGAATTACGTGAAGAATGCAGAAGCCTCAGGAGCCGATGCGATCAAATGGAAGAAAGGGTATCAGCCCTGGAAGATGAAATGAATGAAATGAAGCAAGAAGGGAAGTTTAGAGAAAAAAGAATAAAAAGAAACGAGCAAAGCCTCCAGGAAATGTGGGACTATGTGAAAAGACCAAATCTACCTCTCATTGGTGTACCTGAAAGTGACGGGGAGAATGGAAACAAGTTGGAAAACACTCTGCAGGATATTATCCAGGAGAACTTCCCCAATCTAGCAAGGCAGGCCAACATTCAGATTCAGGAAATACAGAGAACGCCACAAAGATACTCCTCGAGAAGAGCAACTCCAAGACACATAATTGTCAGATTCACCAAAGTTGAAATGAAGGAAAAAATGTTAACGGCAGCCAGAGAGGAAGGTCGGGTTACCATCAAAGGGAAGCCCATCAGACTAACAGTGGATCTCTCGGCAGAAACCCTACAAGCCAGAAGAGAGTGGGGGCCAATATTCAACATTCTTCAAGAAAAGAATTTTCAACCCAGAATTTCATATCCTGCCAAACTAAGCTTCGTAAGTGAAGGAGAAATAAAATACTTTACAGACAACCAAATGCTGAGAGATTTTGTCACCACCAGGCCTGCCCTAAAAGAGCTCCTGAAGGAAGCACTAAACATGGAAAGGCACAACCGGTACCAGCCACTGCAAAATCATACCGAAATGTAAAGACCATCGAGACTAGGAAGAGACTGCATCAACTAATGAGCAAAATAACCAGCTAACATCATAATGACAGGATCAGATTCACACATAACAATATTAACTTTAAATGTAAATGGACTAAATGCTCCAATTAAAAGACACAGACTGGCAAATTGGATAAAGACTCAAGACCCATCAGTGTGCTGTATTCAGGAAACCCATCTCACGTGCAGAGACACACATAGGCTCAGAATAAAAGGATGGAGGAAGATCTACCAAGCAAATGGAAAACAAAAAAAGGCAGGGGTTGCAATCCTAGTCTCTGATAAAACAGACTTTAAACCAACAAAGATCAAAAGAGACAAAGAAGGCCATTACATAATGGTAAAGGGATTAATTCAACAAGAAGAGCTAACTATCCTAAATATATATGCACCCAATACAGGAGCACCCAGATTCATAAAGCAAGTCCTGAGTGACCTACAAAGAGACTTAGACTCCCACACATTAATAATGGGAGACTTTAACACCCCACTGTCAACATTAGACAGATCAACGAGACAGAAAGTCAACAAGGATACCCAGGAATTGAACTCAGCTCTGCACCAAGCGGACCTAATAGACATCTACAGAACTCTCCACCCCAAATCAACACAATATACATTTTTTTCAGCACCACACCACACCTATTCCAAAATTGACCATATACTTGGAAGTAAAGCTCTCCTCAATAAATGTAAAAGAACAGAAATTATAACAAACTATCTCTCAGATCACAGTGCAATCAAGCTAGAACTCAGGATTAAGAATCTCACTCAAAACCGCTCAACTACATGGAAACTGAACAACCTGCTCCTGAATGACTACTGGGTACATAACGAAATGAAGGCAGAAATAAAGATGTTCTTTGAAACCAACGAGAAGAAAGACACAACATACCAGAATCTCTGGGATGCATTCAAAGCAGTGTGTAGAGGGAAATTTATAGCACTAAATGCCCACAAGAGAAAGCAGGAAAGATCCAAAATTGACACCCTAACATCACAATTAAAAGAACTAGAAAAGCAAGAGCAAACATATTCAAAAGCTAGCAGAAGGCAAGAAATAACTAAAATCAGAGCAGAACTGAAGGAAATAGAGACACAAAAAACCCTTCAAAAAATAAATGAATCCAGGAGCTGGTTTTTTGAAAGGATCAACAAAATTGATAGACCGCTAGCAAGGTTAATAAAGAAAAAAAGAGAAGAAGAATCAAATAGATGCAATAAAAAATGATAAAGGGGATATCACCACCGATCCCACAGAAATACAAACTACCATCAGAGAATATTACAAACACCTCTACGCAAATAAACTAGAAAATCTAGAAGAAATGGATAAATTCCTCAACACATACACCCTCCCAAGACTAAACCAGGAAGAAGTTGAATCTCTGAATAGACCAATAACAGGAGCTGAAATTGTGGCAATAATCAATAGCTTACCAACCAAAAAAAGTCCAGGACCAGATGGGTTCACAGCTGAATTCTACCAGAGGTACAAGGAGGAGCTGGTACCATTCCTTCTGAAGCTATTCCAATCAATAGAAAAAGAGGGAATCCTCCCTAACTCATTTTATGAGGCCAGCATCATCCTGATACCAAAGCCTGGCAGAGACACAACAAACAAAGAGAATTTTAGACCAATATCCTTGATGAACATTGATGCAAAAATCCTCAATAAAATACTGGCAAACAGAATCCAGCAGCACATCAAAAAGCTTATCCACCATGATCAAGTGGGCTTCATCCCTGGGATGCAAGGCTGGTTCAATATACGCAAATCAATAAATGTAATCCAGCATATAAACAGAACCAAAGACAAAAACCACATGATTATTTCAATACATGCAGAAAAGGCCTTTGACAAAATTCAACAACCCTTCATGCTAAAAACTCTCAATAAATTAGGTATTGACGGGACGTATCTCAAAATAATAAGAGCTATTTATGACAAACCCACAGCCAATATCATACTGAATGGGCAAAAACTGGAAGCATTCCCTTTGAAAACTGGCACAAGACAGGGATGCCCTCTCTCACCACTTCTATTCAACATAGTGTTGGAAGTTCTGGCCAGGGCAATTAGGCAGGAGAAGGAAATCAAGGGTATTCAATTAGGAAAAGAGGAAGTCAAATTGTCCCTGTTTGCAGATGACATGATAGTATATCTAGAAAACCCCATTGTCTCAGCCCAAAATCTCCTTAAGCTGATAAGCAACTTCAGCAAAGTCTCAGGATACAAAATCAATGTACAAAAATCACAACCATTCTTATACATCAATAACAGACAAACAGAGAGCCAAATCATGAGTGAACTCCCATTCACAATTGCTTCAAAGAGAATAAAATACCTAGGAATCCAACTTACAAGGGATGTGAAGGACCTCTTCAAGGAGAACTACAAACCACTGCTCAAGGAAATAAAAGAGGATACAAACAAATGGAAGAACATTCCATGCTCATGGGTAGGAAGAATCAATATCGTGAAAATGGCCATCCTTCCCAAGGTAATTTACAGATTCAATGCCATCCCCATCAAGTTACCAATGACTTTCTTCACAGAATTGGAAAAAACTACTTTAAAGTTCATATGGAACCAAAAAAGAGCCCGCATTGCCAAGTCAATCCTAAGCCAAAAGAACAAAGCTGGAGGCATCACACTACCTGACTTCAAACTATACTACAAGGCTACAGTAACCAAAACAGCATGGTACTGGTACCAAAACAGAGATATAGATCAATGGAACAGAACAGAGCCTTCAGAAATAATGCCACATATCTACAACTATCTGATCTTTGACAAACCTGACAAAAACAAGAAATGGGGAAAGGATTCCCTATTTAATAAATGGTGCTGGGAAAACTGGCTAGCCATATGTAGAAAGCTGAAACTGGATCCCTTCCTTACACCTTATACAAAAATCAATTCAAGATGGATTAAAGACTTAAATGTTAGACCTAAAACCATAAAAACCCTAGAAGAAAACCTAGGCATTACCATTCAGGACATAGGCATGGGCAAGGACTTCATGTCTAAAACACCAAAAGCAATGGCAACAAAAGCCAAAATTGACAAATGGGATCTAATTAAACTAAAGAGCTTCTGCACAGCAAAGGAAACTACCATCAGAGTGAACAGGCAACCTACAAAATGGGAGAAAATTTTCGCAACCTACTCATCTGACAAAGGGCTAATATCCAGAATCTACAATGAACTCCAACAAATTTACAAGAAAAAAACAAACAACCCCATCAAAAAGTGGGCGAAGGACATGAACAGACACTTCTCAAAAGAAGACATTTATGCAGCCAAAAAACACATGAAAAAATGCTCACCATCACTGGCCATCAGAGAAATGCAAATCAAAACCACAATGAGATACCATCTCACACCAGTTAGAATGGCAATCATTAGAAAGTCAGAAAACAACAGGTGCTGGAGAGGATGTGGAGAAATAGGAACACTTTTACACTGTTGGTGGGACTGTAAACTAGTTCAACCCTTGTGGAAGTCAGTGTGGCGATTCCTCAGGGATCTAGAACTAGAAATTCCATTTGACCCAGCCATCCCACTACTGGGTATATACCCAAAGGACTATAAATCATGCTGCTATAAAGACACATGCACACGTATGTTTATTGCAGCATTATTCACAATAGCAAAGACTTGGAACCAACCCAAATGTCCAACAATGATAGACTGGATTAAGAAAATGTGGCACATATACACCATGGAATACTATGCAGCCATAAAAAATGATGAGTTCATGTCCTTTGTAGGGACATGGATGAAATTGGAAATCATCATTCTCAGTAAACTATTGCAAGAACAAAAAACCAAACACCGCATATTCTCACTCATAGGTGGGAATTGAACAATGAGAACACATGGACACAGGAAGGGGAACATCACACTTTGGGGACTGTTGTGGGGTGGGGGGAGGGGGGAGGGATAGCATTGTGAGATATACCTAATGCTAGATGATGAGTTGGTGGGTGCAGCGCACCAGCATGGCACATGTATACATATGTAACTTACCTGCACGTTGCGCACATGTACCATAGAGCCTAAAGTATAATAATAAAAAAAAAAAGCTTATTTCTTCCAAAACTTTAAATATGTCATGCCACCCTCTCTTTTCCTGTAAGGTTTCCACTGAAAAATCTACTTCCGGATGTATTGGAGCTCCACTGCATGTTCTTTCTTTTCTTGGGCTGCTTTTCGAATCCTTTCTTTGTCCTTGACATTTGGGAGTTTATTAAATGCCTTGAGGTAGTCTTCTTTGGGTTAAAACTGCTTGGTGTTCTATAACCTTCTTATACTTATATATTGGTATCTTTCTCTAAGTTTGAGGAGTTCTCTGTTATCATCCCTTTGAATAAACTTTCTACTCTTACCTCTTTCTCTACTTTCCCTTTAAGGCCAGTAACTCTTAGATTTGCCCTTTTGAGGCTATTTTCTAGATCTTGTAGACGTGCTTTATTCTTTTTCATCCTTTTTTCTTTTGTCTCCTCTGTTTATTTTCAAATAGCCTGCCTTCAAGCTCACTAATTCTTCTGCTTGATCTGTTCTGTTGCTTAGAGACTGTAATGCATTCTTAAGTATGTCAGTTGCATTTTTCAACTCCAGAATTTCTGCTTGAATTTTTTCAATTATTTAAATCTCTTTGTTAAAGTTATCCAATAGAATTCAGAACTCCCTCTCTGTGTTATCTTAAAATTCTTTGAGTTTTTGCAGAACAGCTGTTTTGAATTCTCTGTCTGAAAGGTCACCTATCTCAGTTTCTCCAGGATTTGTCCCTGGTGCCTTATTTAGTTCATTTGGTGAGGTCATGTTTTCCTGGATGGTACTGATGCTTATGGATGTTCTTCAGTGTCTGCACATTGAAGAGTAGGTATTTATTATAGTCTTTGTCATCTAGGTTGTGTGCACCTCTTCTTCTTGGCAAGACTTTCCAGGTATTCGAAGTGACTTTGGTGTTGTGATCTAAGTTTTTGGTCACTGCAGTCATATCTGCATTAGGGGGTTCCTAATGCAGAGGCACCACCTTGGTGGTCCTGGATATAGCCCAGAATAATTATCTTGATTACCAGGCAGAGACTCTTGTTCTCTTCTCTTACTTCTTCCCAAACATATTCTTTTGCTCTGTGCTGAGCTGCCTGAAGCTGTGGAAGGAGTGACCCAAGAAGCCCTGTGACCACCACCACTGAGACTGCACTGGGTCATACCTGAAGCCAGCACAGCACTGGGTCCCATCGAAGGCCTATAGTAACCACTGCCTTGCTACCAGCTATGTTCGCTCAAGGCCCCAGGGCTCTACAGTGGGTGTTGAAGCCAGCCAAGCTTGTGTCCTTTCCTTCATGGCAGTGAGTTCCCCTGAAGCCTAGGATACAGAGATGTCATCAGAAAGTCAGGACTCCTGACACACCTACCTGGTGCTCTATTCTACTGCAACTGAGCTGGCACCCAAGCCACAAGACAAAAGTCCTTCCTATTCTTCCCCCTCCTTTCTACAAGCATAAGAGTCTCTCTCATAGGGCCACCACCACTCCAGGCCCATGAGGAATAGTGTCTGGCTACTGCTAATGTTCACTCAAGGCCAAAGGAATCTTTAGTCAGCTTGTGATGAATATTGCCAGACCTGGAACTCTCCCTTCAAGGCAGTAGGCTCCCCTCTGCCTTGGGGCAGTTCAAGAAATGCTGTCCAAGAGCCAAGGCCTGGAATCAATGATCCTAAGAGTCCACTTGGTGCTCTGTCCCACTGTGGCTGAGCTGGAACCTAGACTGCAAGACAAAGTCCCCTTTCCCCTTCCCTCTCTTTTTCTCTAGCAGAAGGGGTCTCTCCCCATAGCCACCACATCTGGGAATATGCTGGGTCACACATGAAGCCAGCACATCTCTGAGTCTCACCCAGGGTTCATGGCGAGTACTCCTGGCTACCAAGGAGTACTTCAGGGCCCAAGGGCTCTTTCATTAGCAGGTGGTGAATCTTGTCAGGACTAGGTATTTCCCTTCAAGACAGCAGGTTTCTTTCTGGCCCAGGGTGTGTCTAGAAATGTTGTCTGGGAGCTAGGGCTTGGGATGGGGGCCTCAGCACTCTGCCTAATGCCCTATCATACTGTGGCTGAGCTGGTATCCAAGTTGCAAGACAAAGTCTTCTTTACTCTTCCCTCTCCTCTGCTCAAGTGGAAGGAAAGAGTCTGTCCTGGAGTTATAAGCTGTGCTTCCTGGGGTTAGGGGAGGGGTGGTGAAAGTACTCCCTTGGCCACCCCAGTTGGTGTCTCAGTAGGTCATGTGCTCCCCCAAGCCCACTGGCTTCAAGCCCCGCACAATTCCTTATCCAGGAATTGTGGTCCTTGTGGCCTAGACAACCTTTCCAGAGCTCTTTAGCCTGCAGTGGCAAGGCTTGCTGGAATTCAGGTTCCAACTGCTGAGATAGGAGATTCCCCTATCACCAGGGTTGGACTAAATGTTCCCTCCATGGGAGCTGGCTGAGTTCTGCCCAGTGTTGCTTTCTGCTGTGACAGGACAGCACTGAGTTCCAATGCAGAGTCCCACAGTCACCATGCTCACCCTCTCCCAAGGGCACAGATTCTCTCTCTTCAGCACATGGCCACTGCCAGGAGATGGGGAAGGTGGGGGTGTATTCAATTCAAGACTGTCCCTACACTCCTCAGTGCCTCTTTTGGTGATATGAAGTAAAAACCAGGTACTGTGATTGCTCATCTGATTTTTGGTTCTTATGAAGGTCCTTTTTTATGTAGATAATTGTTCAATTTTGTTTTCCTGTTGGGAGGACAATCTGTGGAGACTTCTATTTTGCCATCTTGCTTAACCTCCTTATTAATATTTAAGTCAAAAATAGAATAAAACATTTGGTAGAAATAACGGGATTTTATTTTTGTTTTTAATTGGCATCTATTGTTTGTGGATGTCTGAAGTCTGATTTTAGATTATTTTGAGGATAAAAATGCTATTTTCATGAAGAGCTGCTGCAATAATCATTGAATTATGGAAATACTGTAGTGTAGTTTTTATTATTTGGCAACTAAAAACATCTTAAAAGGCATTTCTTTAAGTGAAGTGTAACTGTACATTTTGGTAGATACATTTACCTTGTTTTTTGAGATAATTGGAAATGTTCTGGGTTATCTCAAAACCAAAGTTGAGAATTACTCACATAGAAAAATTGTGCAACCTTTCTTTCTGAACACATGCAGGCTCTGGATTCTAGCTTGATCTGGAGTTCCGGGAGCTGGAAAAGATAATGAGGATGGCTCCTGAAAATTCAGGGAATCTAAAGTCTGAGTGTCGACTTTGGGATAACAGCCCATACAAGAAATGGTTGGGAAGTGAGGGAAAATTGGCAGCACCAGGTCCACAGGCAAGATGTTGACTCTGATCCAACACTGAAGCAGCAGTGAAAATTCTCAAACTCATGTCTTAAATACAGTCTTCTGTAAATCACAAAATTAGAGATGTAGTTGGAACATCTAGGGATCATTTTAGCACCTGCCTTTCTCTAAGTTGCTATGTGTGCGTTTTTAAATAATTAAGTGCAACAATTTATAATCACTTCTTTGAAAGTTGCCCATTAAAATCTATAATCCTATTAAAAACCTATTTCAGACTTAATCAATTGTGTTTACTTCTCATTGCATGCATTAACTTTATTTTGGTTTTTCTGCACATCTTTTTTTTTTTGCTAAAACTTATAAAAAAATAAGCAGTTTTCTGGCTTCTGTATTACTTCTTTAGGTGTTCACAAAAGCAAATAAGTTTAAGAATGTATACCATTTTCATTTTAAAGCATGATTTTCACCTATCCACAAATTTTGGAAAATTATTTCTTTTGAGCATACATTTTCCATGCTTTGTCTCACATCAGGAGTGATTTTTTTTAAAAGTCTTAGTAACGGTTCAGCCATTTTTAATGATAGGAAGGTGGTAGAAAAAAATCAATGCATTTCTTCTTTTCTTATTGTGTTAAAAACACATAACATAAAATTTACCATCTTGTTTATTTCTAAGTCTACGACAGTGTTAACTGTGTGCACATTGTTACACAACAGATCTCTAGATATTTTTCATTTTGTAAAATTCAAATTGTGCCCACTGAGCTATTTTCTTCTGCCCCCTCCACCAACCCTTAGCAAATGTCATTCTACTTTCTGTTTCTAAGAGTCTATTTAAATACTTCATATAAGTGGAATCAGACAGTATTTGTTTTTGTAACTGGCTTATTTCACATAATGTCCTTAAGCTTTATCCATTTTGTAGCATATAACAGGATTTCATTTCCTTCTTTTTAAAGGCCAAATAATATTTCATTGAATGTATATACTACATTTTGGCTATCCATTCATTCATTGAGGGACATTTAGGTTGCTTTTCCCTCTCATTTATTACTTAAAAAAATGCTGCAAGGAACATGAGTATGCTGATATCCCTTTGAGATCCTGTTTTCAATTCTTGGAGATATATATCCTGAAGTGGAATTGCTGGATCATAAAGTAATTCTATTTTTAATTTTTTGAGGAACCTCTGTACTATGTTCCATAGTGGGCTGCACCATTTTACATTCCCAGCAACAGTGCACAAAGGTTCCAATTTCTCAACATCCTTGTCGACATTTGTTATTTTCTGGTTTTTTTTTAATTTTTGATATAAAATAAATGCCATCCTAATGGGTATAAGGTAATATCTTGTGGTTTTGATTTTTACTTCCCTGATATTTAATGATATTGACAGTTTGGATATCGTCTTTGGAGAAATGTTTGTTCAAGTCCTTTGTTCATTTTTAGTCAAGTTATTTGTTTTTGTTCTCTTGTTTATTTGCAAGAGTTATTTATATACTATGGATATTAACCTCTCATCAGATATATGGCTTGCAACTATTTTCTCCTATTACATAAGTTCCCTTTTTAATCTGTTGATTGTTTCCTGTGCTGTGAAAGAGCTTTCAGTTTGATATACTCCTATTTGTCTATTTTTTTGCTTTTGTTGCCTATGCTTTTGTCTTATATCCAAAGAATGAATCATTGCTAAATTAAATATCATGAAGCTGTCCTCCTATATTATATTAACTTCAGAGTTTCAGCTCTTACATTTAAGTCTCTAATTCATTCTGAGTGGATCTTTGTAGATTGTATAAGAAAGGGGTCCAATTTTAGCATTTCGTATGTGGATATTCAGTTTTCCAACGCCATTTGTTGAAGATACTATTCATACCCTATTGTGTAACCTTGGCACCCTTATTGAAGTTCATTTGATCGTATACATGTGGGTTTATTTCTAGGCCTTATATTCTGTTGCATTAGTCTATATGTCTGTCTTCATTCCAGTATCATACATTTTGATTGGTGTAGCTTTGTAAAATGTTTCGAAGTCAGTAAGTATGAGGCCTCTAGCTTTGTTTTACTTTCTCAAGATTATTTTGACTATTCAGGGTCCTTTGACATTCCATATTTATTTTAGGGTAGCTTATATGAACTCTACAAAAAATGACATTGGAGATTTGGTAGGGATTGAATTGAATCTGTAGATTCCTTTTGGTACTATGGTCACTTTAACAATATTGTCTTCCACTTCATAAACATGGAATGGTTTTCCATTTATTTGTGACTTCTTTGGTTTCCTTCAGTAATGTTTTGAAATTTTCAACATATAAATATTTTACCTCATTAAGTTTATTCTTAAGTATTTTATTCTGTTTGATGATGTTATAAATGGTATTGTTATTCTAATTTTCTTTTCAGATTGCTTATTGTTACTGGATAGAAACACAACTAATATTTGCATATTGATTTTGTATCCTGCAATTTTGCTGAATTTGTTTATTAGTTTTTCTTGTGGAATCTTTAGGGTTTTCCACATATAGGATTATGTTGTCTGCACAGATAATTTTACTTTGTTTTTCTTTTTAGTTTGCATGCTATTTTTTTTCTTCTTCTTCTTTCTCTTGTCTAATTGCTCATAGGACTTGTATAGTGTGTTAAATAGAAGTGGTAATAGTGGGCATTCTGGCTGGGCATAGTGGCTCACGCCTGTAATCTCAGCACTTTGGGAGGCTGAGGTGGGCGGATCACCTGAGTTCAGGAGTTCAAGACCAGCCTGGCCAACATGGTGAAACATTGTCTCCACAAAAATACAAAAATTAGCCGGGTATGATGGCGGGTGCCTGTAATCCTGACTACTCAGGAGGCTGAGGTGGGAGAATCACTTCAACCTTGGGGGCGGAGGTTGCAGTGAACTGAGATCATGCCATTGCACTCTAGCCTGGGTGACAGAGTAAGACTCCGTCTTAAAAAAAAAAAAAAAAAAGAAGTGAGCATTCTTGTCTTGTTCCTTATCTTAGCATGAATGTTTTCGGTTTTTCACTGTTGAGTGTTGTGTTAGCTGTGGGATTTTTATATGTGGCCTTCATTATGTTGAAATAATTTCCTTCTATTCCTAGTTTGTTTTGAGTTTTTACCATGAAAACATGAGGAATTTTGTTATATGCTTTTTCTGCATCTACTGAGATGATCATGTAATTTTAATTTTTTTTCTGTTAATGTGGTGTATCGCATTAATTTGTTTTTGTATGTTGAACAATTCTTGCATCCCAGGGACAAACCCCACTTGGTCATGGTGTATAATCCTTTTAATGTGCTGTTGAATTATGCTTGCTAGTATTTTATTGATAAATTTTGCATATATATTTATCAGGGAGATTGGTCTGAAGAAAACTTTCTTTCTTTTTAGTATCTTTGTCTGACTTTGGAATGAGAATAATGCTGGCCTCATAATATGAGTTTCAAAGTATTCTCTCCTCTTCAATTTCTTGAAAGAGTTTAAGAAGAATTGACATTAATTCTTTAAATGTTTCTTAGAATTCTCCAGTGATGCCATCCGGTCCTGGAGTTTTCTTTGTTGAGAGGTTTTGATTATTGACTCAATCACCTTACTAATTACAGGTTTCTTGAGATTTTCTATTTATTCATGATTCAGTCTTGGTAGGTTATATATTTCCAGAAATTTATCCATTTCATCTAGGTTATCTAATTTGTTGCTGTATAATTGTTCAAATTAGTCTCTTATGATCCCTTTGGATTTCTGTGGCATTGGTTTTAATGTCTCCTCTTTAATTAAGGATTCATTTTTTTTTTCTCTCTCTCTCTTTCTCTGTCTCATTAGTCTAGCTAAGGCTTTGCCAATTTTATTAACCTTTTCAAAAAATAACTTAGTTCCATTGTTTTTTTCTATTGTTTTTCTATAATTTCATTTATTTCTGCTTTAGTATTTATTATTTCCATCCTTCTACTAACTTTGGGTTAAGTTTGTTCTTTCTCTGGTTCCTTGTGTTGTAATGTTAGATTGTAAATTTGAGATCTTTCTTCTTTTTTAATGTAAGTGTTTACCACTATTAACTTTCCTCTTAGTATTACTATCATTGCATCCCATAACTTTTGGTATGTTTTGTTTCTGTTTTTATCTCAATATATTTTCTAAATTTTCTTTTGATTTCCTTTTGATGTATCAGTAGTTCAAGAATGTGTTGTTTAATTTCCATGTACTTGACAATTTACTAGTTTTCCTTTTGCTAATGATTTTGAGTTTCATTCCATGTGGTTGAATGGACTTTTTATTATTATATAATGTTCTTATTTACATCTTGTGACAGTTTTTAACTTAAAGCCAATTTTTCCTGATAAAAGTATGGCCACCCCTACGCTCTTTTGGATAGCATTTGTATGGAATATTTTTATGCTTTCATTTTCAGCTTATTTGTGTGTTCTTCTATGTAAAGTGAGTCTCTAATAGGCAGCATATAGCTGGATCTTATTTTTCATTTCTTTATTTTCTTCTCGTTACCTTCCTTTGTGTTTTGTTAATTTTTTGTAGCAACATACCTTGATTTTTTTTATTTCCTTTTGTGTTTCTTCTATACATATTTTCTTTGTGGTTCCTATGGAGACTATATAAAATATCATATTAATAACAATTTACTTTATATTTCTAACAGCTCTAGCTCAATTACATACAAAAAACTCTGCTCCTTTACATCCCCAACACATTCTATATTATCAGTGTTACAGATTACATCTTTTATATTTCATATCCATTAACCTAGTTAGTAGTTATATTTTTATTCTTTTATCTTTTAAATTCTATACCAGAATAAAAGTGATTTTTTCATCACTATTGCCATATTATATTTACCTTTGCAAGTGCTGTATATATATTTTTTTGTTTTCATTTACTGTCTAGTGTCCTTTTGTTTCAACTTGAAGGACTCACTTTCTCGTATCCTGTAATGCAGGTTTAATAGACCTGAAATCCCTCAATGTTTGTTTATCTAGGAAAGTCACCTCTCCTTCATTTATGAAGGACAGTTTTGGAAGACGTGGTATTCTTGGTTGGCAGTTTTCTTACTTTCAGCCGTTTGAGTACATCATCCTACTCCCTTCTGATCTCTATTGTCTCTGCTGAGAAATCCACTTAATATTATGGGAGCTCCCTTGTTCAGGATGAGTCACTTTTTCTTTCTCTTTTTTTTTTATTAAGATTTTCTCTTTATCTTTGACATATACAGTTGGATTTTAATGTGTTCTCATGTAGACTTTTTTGGATTTATCCTATGTATAGTCCTTTAAGTATCATGAATATGGATGTCTATTTTTTTCCTCACATTTGTAATTCACAAATGTATGAAATTTAAGAGGCATAATTAATGTAGAGTTATAGAAAGCAGATCAGTGATTTACTGGGGCCAAAAGTGAGAGAAAACTGAAATGGGCATAAGAAAGCATTTTGAGGTGTTGAATATATTCTATGATCATGACACTGATCATAGAAAATATTCTATGCTTATGATACTGATTACACAGGTGTATATATTTTCAAGATTCATAGAACTGTATATTTAAAATATGTACAGATTATTGTATGTAAATTTCACATAAATGAAATTGATTAAGTAAAAAAATACTTTTACAAAACAAGGCAGGCAATCCTAGGAGAGTGACACATAGACAACTGGGAAAGATGAGCAGTAAAGGATATAAAATATTACAAGGACATCAAAGTACTAACTTGGGGACCAAATGAATCCATGGGACCCTTCCAGCTGCTGTAGATGACTTTTTCCCCAGAGCTTCCCATACAGACAGCTGCCCTACCCAGTTTGCCTTAAAGGCACTCGGCATCTTCTCTTAGTATATCAGTCCCCTCAAGAACTTTGCATTTCTTCATTGCTTCCTGTCACATAAAGCGAGAATCTGTTCATCTACTTATTCTGGTAAATAAAGTTTTATTGAAACACAGCCACACTCACTTGGTTATGCATTGTCTGTGACTACTTTCATGCTACAATAGCAGATTTGAGTATTTGCAACAGGACTGTGTGACCTGTAAAGCCTAAAATAATTAATATCTGGCCCTTGACAGAAAAATTAGCTGATTCTTGACATAAAGCCACACTTATCTCCCTGGCTCTCAAGCTCTCTCATTCTCTTGCCTACCTCTCTTACCCTTCTTCACACTGTATTTATACTTCCTATTTAAATTTATTCCCCACTCCTGCCTTATTTGGTTCTAGATCTAATTACAAGGATTGTCTTCTTGCCTCTATCAGTCCTTGCTAATTCTTCTTTCATGTTGGTATTTAGTCTGTTCCCATAACTTAAAATGACTTCCTTCTCTTTTGTCTTTCCAATTCCTATACCTAACTGAATTTCTGTTTCTCCCTTAAAGTTATCTCTTTGCCCCCGCTCTATCTGAATAAATCTTGAATTAATTCATGTCTTGCAGTTAAGTTGTTGGTTACTCTCTAGTTGGGTTGCTTTTACCTACAGCTAGATCGGAAGCTGGTTGAGGGAATATTCCTTTTCTTTATGCTCCCATAGCCTCCTTTCCCACTCCCACCTCCAGTGTTTTGGGGCAGTGTGTCAAATGTCTTTAATCTGTCCATGTCTTTCCATCTCCCATCCCACAGTCCTAGGTCATTGTCTTCTGCTTGGACTTTTGCAGTATTATCTTAATTGGCCTCTCTGCTCCATTCTTACCCCTCTCTTCTCTGTTCTCACAGCACTTAGTATGATATTTTTAAAAAGTAAATCATATTTTACTCTACTCCTTAAAATGCTTCCATGACTTCTCTTTGCACTTACAATAAAATCTGACCCTTGCTTATCCTGCCATCTCCACCTTCTTCCTCTTCCGCTACTCGTTGTGCTTTACCCAACCAAGCCCTTTCCTAGCCCACAGCCTTTGTGGTGGTGGCTCTTTTTCCTAAAATCCTCTTCTTCCAGCTGTTTCTATGGCTTCTCATCCTTCACTGTCCCCAGACCTCTCTAAAGTCTAGTGCTTCCCCTGAAAAAGAAGTACCTTCTATCAAGTAACCTTATTTCTCTCTTTCTAGGAGCCTGGAACAATTGAAACTTTTCTATGATTATGTATGTTTTAATGGTTTATTGTCTGTCTCTTTACACAAGTTAATAACCACCATGAGGACAGAGATCTTTTCTATCTCGTTTGCTAGTATATCCCCAGCACCTAGCATGGAATCTGGCTCATTGAAGACAATAAGTTATTGTTGAATAAATGACCAAGTGAAAACATAGTAGGCAAATAATAAATAATCAGTATTTTCTCTTGTGTTTTCATGAAATTTTTTTATCCTAATGGAGTTCTTTTTTTACCTAATTTTTACAGGTACTTCTGTTGTGACTGTAAAAGCTTTTGCTCCTGACTCAATTCAGGACAGCATGAAATATTCAATTTTTAGTGGAAATGAAGATGGAGTTCTTTCCCTGTGCTCTAAGTCAGGTAATCCTTCTCTACCCTATGCTAGCTTTATTTTCTGCTCCATTTAATGTTATTTCTGCAAAATTTGCAAAGTAGAAATTGTTAGAGCTAAATAATTTAAAAGGTAAGCAAGAAAGAATTTTTTACGCTAGCCTATGAAAAGTTATGGGAAATCAAGAACTATTTATTTATATTCACTAAGAATTATATTCTTAATATTTCCAAATTAGACAGTGTCTATCCTGCCCTTCAAACTTTTGAAGATAAATTAGCTTCCACTTACAATTTACCCATGTATTTGGGGAAATTGGAGATAGAGTAGTGAAATCATTGACACTGAGTCTGAATTCAAAATAAGAACACGTCTAGCTGTAAGGAATTTTCATCGGAGATTCTTGTAATTTGCTACTGAATGTCAACAACACAACAAAAAAAAGAACAGCTGAGAAGGTTTCTACACAGTGGTAAAGAAATTACTTCCAAATACAGCATGTATTAAACTTAGCTTCAGTAAGACCATTACTATTTTAAATGAATACCAATTGATTATTTCAAACATACTTTTTTTCACTAACAACTCTGTAGTAGATACACATCTACTGCTTTGTTGTCAAACTTCAAGAAGAATGTTTCTAATAATGTCTATGTTGCCATACAACCACCTTATTTAATCTATACTACATGCACCTGGGAAGAATTGAGAGAGGGTAATTCCTTAGGTAAATGTCCTGTCATCCAGGGTGGTGTTATGACTTTTTGGTCCACACAGCCTTTGGTCAGCAACCTTTCTGAGGTAGCCTGCTAGAAGTCTTCATCTCTTCGTCCCATTGTTGCATTAAAGGGTTGTATAGGAAATCTGTTCTCAAAAGGATCATCTGTGAACATCACCAAGTCTTAATTTTCTTGCAGTCCAGGTGTCTGAGGGTTCTGGGAAAGCAGCCCAGATTAAAATGCTTAGGAACAGAGAAGAGTAGCAGAGCTGGCATGTTTTCCCAGGCTATCAAGACCCTCTGCCGCCGCACTCCTAACATGGCCCAGACCCGGTCTTATTTCTTCTACAGTCCATCATTAAAATGCAGATAAAATCTTCCTAGGGTTAGTCCAAAGAGGTCATTCACAGGAACATCTTTATTTTTTGATTAGATAACTTATTTACATTGAGTTTTAAAATTTTATTGTGAAATATCTGCCAGACGGTATGTTGAAACATGTAAGACTGTTTAATGGACAATAGTAAAATAAAAACCCATATGCATGCCACCCATCTTTGGAAATAGACATTAAGGTAGTCCCCCCTTATCCTTAGTTTCTTTTTCTCCAGGCTTAGTCACCTGTGGTCAACCATGGCCCAAAAATGTTAAATGGGAAGCTCTAGAAATAAACAATTCATATGTTTTAAATTTCTCACTATTCTGAGTAGTGTGATGAAATCTCACATCATCCTACTCTGTCCCACCCAGAAGTAAATCCTCCTTTTGTCCAGGGTCTCCACACTGTACGTGCTCCCTGTCTATTAGTCAGTAGCTGTCTCAATTCTCAGTTTCACTGTCATATATTGCAGTACTTATATTCATGTCACTCTTATGTAACTTAATAATGGCCCCAAAGCACAAGTGTAGTATTCTGGATTCTGGCAATTTGGATATGCCGAAGAGAAGTGGTAAAGTGTTTTTTTTTTTTTTTTTTTTTGAAGTGAAAGGTGAAAGTTCTCGATTTAATAAGAAAAGAGAAAAAGATTGTATGCTGAGGTTGCTAAGATCTACAGTAAGAATGAATATTCTACTTGTGAAATTGTGAAGAAAGAAAAAAAAATTTGTGCTAGTTTTGCTATGGCACCTCACGATGCAAAAGTCATGGCCACAGGGCATGGTAAATGCTTAGTTAAGAATGAAAAGGCATTAAATTTGGGGGTGGAAGACCTGAACAGAAAAACGTGTTCAATTTGACAGTAACATGTTGCACCAGAAAGCATTGAGCCCTCTATGAAGGCTTCAGCAAGGAATCCCCTGAAATGAGTGACCCTAAGCCATTTACTGCAAGTAAGAGATGGCTACACAGATTTGGAAATACGTTTGGACTGAAGAATACAAAAACTACTGGAGAGGCTGCATCTGCCAACAAAGAAGGTGCTGCCACATTTCTGAAAATGTTGAATAAGGAGAAAGGAAACCATCTAAAGCAAATCTCTAATTGCCGTAAAACTAGGTTTTTCGGGAAGAAGATGTCCAATGGAACCTACATTCATAAATGTACAAAGGAAGCACCAGGGCATAAAACATGGAGGGACAGATGAACTCTGGTACTATGTGGTAACACTGCAGGACATATGATAAAATCAAGTGTAGTATACAAAGTGAAGAACCCACATGCTCTCTAAAACAAAACATTATCTGCCTATGTTCTGGCAACATAATAAGAAAGCATGGGTGACACACATCTTGTTTATGGAATGGTTCCACCAGTGCTTCATTCCAGAGGTTAAAAAAAAAAATACTTGGATGAGGAAAGGTTGGAATTCAAAGTTCTGTTAATATTAGACAATGCACCTGGCCATCTTGCTATGAAAATGAAAATGTTGAGGTTGTATTTTTACCTCCAAATAAAACCTCATTGCTTCAGCCCCTTGAGCAGGCATCATTTGGTTTGTCAAGGTCACACACCTGCCTGGTATTTGATCAGCCATTAATTGATGCAGATCATAATCTGGATGTAATGTAATGCTGGAAATCATTCACTGTTGCTGACGCAGTAACATTCATCAAAGCCGCCATGCATGAATTAAAACCAGAAACTGTAAATGCCTGCTGGAAGAACTTCTAGAGTGAAGTCATGAATGATTTTAATGGCTTCCTGGGGATTGATGGAAAAGTTAGGAAAATAATTCACACAGCAAGACAAGTTGGTGGAGAAGGGTTTGCCGACATGCTTGATGAAGAAGTAGAAGAACATATTGAAGGCCATTGAGAAGTGTTAATAAATGAGGAAGAACTTTTTGAGTCATCTACAGAGAAAGGGAAGACAAAGAAGAACTAAAGCAGAACCAACAATGTAGACATTACTGAAATTTGCTCAAGTGTTTCAAATCACACAGATATGAAAAGACAAAATTATAGAATACAATCCTCAGATAAAGTGCAGGATTGAAGTCACCCATATGATCACAGGATTATAACCTCTGTACTAACACTTTGATTAAAAACTGACAAGCTTTCTTTTTTTTTTTTTTTTTTTTTGAGACGGAGTCTTGCTGTGTTGCCCAGGCTGGAGTGCAGTGGCATGATCTCGGTTCTCTGCCACCTCCACCTCCTGGGTTCAAGTGATTCTCCTGCCTCAGCCTCCCAAGTAGCTAGGACTACAGTTGTGCACCACCACACCCAGGTAATTTTTTGTAATTTTAGTAGAGACGGGATTTCACTGTGTTAGCCAGGATGGTCTCAATCTCCTGTCCTCGTGATCCGCCCAGTTCGGCCTCCCAAAGTTCTGGGATTACAGGCGTGAGCCATCGCGCCCGGCCAAAAACTGATAAGCTTTTATTACAATGATTTCCAAAAGGTTTTGGCAAAACAACAACAACAACAATAACAAAAAAAAACCCCTGCAACTCTCAGGTACTCCTAACCATCAACATCATCTGCTCCTGACATCCAACCATCGACATCATCGTGGCTCGGTGATCCAGGACCACTTGAAGCAGATGTTGATCCTCCTCCTGACATACCATCAGAAGTTCAGTAGTAGCCTACTGCTACGTCACAGTGCCCACGTCATTCACCTCACTTTACCTTATCATGTGGGCATTTTGTCATCTCACATCATCACAAGAAGAAGAAGGATGAATACAGTACAATACGATATTTTGCAAGAGAGACCACATTCACGTAACTTTTATTACAGTATAATTGTTCAATTTTATTAGTCATTGTTAATCTCTTACTGTGCCTAATTTAGAAATTAAACTTCATCATAAGTATGCATATATAGAAAAAAGCATAGTATATATAGGGTTTGGTACCATCCACAGTTTCAAACATTCACTGGGGGTCTTAGAATATATCCCCCACAGGGAAGGGGGAACTACTGTAATAGAATTTTTGAATTTTCAAAAGCCTCTGTGTGCCTCTTCCTTTTTATATCTCTTTTTTCCTTTCTTTTTTTTTTTGTTGTTGTTCCGAAATATGTGTACATTGCAGAATATCTAAATTGAGCCAATTAACATACACATCACTTTATGTCTCTCTTTTTTTTTGTCCCAGAGATAATTAGTAACTTGAATTTGTATTGATCACTGGCTTCTTTTTTTCTCATAAAGAAAGACAGGTTCTCACTATGTTGCACAGGCTGGCCTCAAACTCCTGAACTCAAGCAATCTCCTTGCCTTGGCCTCCTGAAGTTCTGGGATTATAGGCATGAGCCACTGCACCCAACTGATCACTGACACTTTTGGTTATAATTTTTCCACTGTATTTGAATTTCTAAACAATATGTCATTTACTTTTACCTTGACTTAAGTATGATAATAGAATCATGCTACGTACTCTTCTATGACTTTATTCCTTTGCTCAACATTTTTACTACGACTTACAGTGCATAAACCATTACATGTTAAAGAGAAATAGCAAAGAATGAAATGTACAGGCTTGTATGTCTCTTCTTAGATTTCTCCTAAGTACATTATACTATTTCTCGCTATGGTAAACGAAAAAAATGCTTTTCCTGACGGTGCTGTTGTATGTATTTGAAACTGATTTTTGTCTTTTGATTTTTTGTCTGGCAAATTGCAAACTAGAGACTGACATTTTTCTGTATATTTGACACACAAAATCATATCTGAAAATGACCACTTCCCCCTGTCTGAAGTTATGTAGTTATTTTTCTTATTTCAGTGGCTAGCCTAGTTATTTTAACATATATAAAGTCCAACATTAATCAGTATTCTCTTCCTGAGTAATACAAGAGATTTGCAATTATTGATCTCGAAGTGCTCCTATTTCAATTTCCATGCTTTTGTGGCCACAATTTTGGTTCTTTCAAATAAGGCATTATTAGTATTTTTCAGTTAATTTAGCTGCATCCTTGCTGATGTCTCTGCTAACCATTCTTTCTTACATCTCAGCCTTTCTTCTAGTATTATTTTTTTGCTGCTTGAACTATCTCCTTTAGTGAGGGTTTGTATAGTAAGCTCTCTCAGATTCAGGTAGTTAAAAAATGTAGTTATTTAATCCATGCTTTTAAAATACTTTTGCTGGTCTTGTAATTCTAGACTCACAGTTATTTTATCTCATCATAGTAAGATATTATTCTACTGGCTTCTGGCATCCCATTGTTGCATTAAGAAGCCAGCTGTTGATCTAAACACCATTCATTTGTATCTTTTCTTGGAACTCCAATTAGACAAATATTGGGCTATGTGACTCTCTGCTACATCTCTTTTTCATATTTTTCATCTGTCTTTCTCTTCATTCTGGGGAATTGTATTTTTCATTTCCAGAAGTTCTGTTGAGTTCTTTTTCAACTCTTCTTTGTCTTTTGAAAAATAGCCTCTTGTTCCTTGCTCATATTTCCAAGGGTTTTTAATGTATTTAAACATATATAATAATTATGTGCCCAACAATTCCTGCATCTGAAATCTTTGATGTTTGGTTCTGTTGTCTATGGGTTTGCTTGCTGTCATTTATGGTGCCTTGTTTCTCTATGATTTTAGTGGTTGTAGACTATGAGCTACTCATTATCCTTGAAAGCTCTTTGACGATTCTTTGAAGCCTCAGTTGAATTTATGCCCTTAAAAGAGGATTTGCTTCCTTTTCTGCAATTCACCTGGAGAATCATCAGGGAGAAGCTAGTTTAAATTTAATTCCTAAGAGTTTTAAATGTGTATAATTATGATAGTATAGCTACCATAAATTCAGGCTTAAACTAATACGGAAGATTTTTTTTCTCCCTTTCAATCAACACCAAGGTTAAAAAAAAAAAAAAGTCAAGCTTCTGGTGGTTTTTTGGCCAAAACCTTTTGGAAGAACGTTGTAATTAGAAGTTGTAGTCTCTTTCTTTTTAACTCATCACTGTTGCTGCAGATTGTAATCCTTCTGTGATCATACGGGTGACTTTGATGCTGCATTCCATCTGTGGATTGTATTCATGAGTTTGTTCTTTAATATCTACACAATTTGAAACACTTCAGCAAATTTCAGTTATGTCCACATTGCTAATTCTGCTTCAGTTTCAGTTTTGTTTCTTTTTTTTTTCAATAATGGCCACTGATTTGGAATATATGTAGCCTTTAGATTTCCAGCTCTATGCTAGTTTTTCCTATTAGCCCCTTCACCTTTTGTGGGTTCTCACCTTATTTTCCACACTCCATGCAACTATCAGAAATGAATAGTAAGATGGAAGGTTGTGGTAGAAATCTTTGGAACAAAAATGAGCTGTTAGTACTTACTAACCACTCAGGATTTCTGTCTTCATTTCTGTTTTGTCCTCTGTAGAATTCTTACAACTGTACCAACTCAATAATGCATTGTAATACATACACATATATGTCTATGCATATATATGTATTATATATATAATTTATCATGCATTTTAGTTGTTTTTATCATGAAGATTGGTCAAGTATATAGTTTACCATACTGCTGTCAAGAAAGCTTTTTTAAAACTTTAATTATGATATTAAATGCATCTTTTATGCTGCCTTTGACAAATTATCATTAAAATTGTATCTAATTGTATAGGTTTTCTGAATGTATGTATTTTAAACATACACCACTTAAAAGGTGAGACTGATATGTATAATAAATCAATAATATTTATCTCTAAGATTATAGTAACTTAAGAATAAAAGTATGAGAAAACCATTTTATTAGTAATTAGTTTAATAAGTTGTCATTAGACAGATCTCTGATGAGAACTCTGTTTTCTGGCAATTTGTGCCAGTTTACCCTCTGTTCTATAGTCACAAACCAAGTTGACTCTGTATTTAAACTTCATACCACTTTAGTGTAAAAACATGTATTTCTCACTGTCTAAACCAGCAGCAATTTTAGAGCTTGACTAAGGTTTTTTATGTAAATAACAGATGGCAGCATTCATTTTAGTATTTATTAGAGTGGCGCAAAACAAAACTGATCAAACTTTCAATGTTTCAAAGACATTGTTTAAGTAGGAGAGGGTTTGAAAGCTACTGAATAACATAAATATTTATCACATTCTGCTTTGGTTTGTACAAATGCATGTACACAGTATATAACTGATGGATGGAAGTAACCTGAGTATGTTATCAAGCATGTAGCATTTGATGAATCTTAATCTCATTTGGATGTGTATTTCATAACTTTGCCAAAAGCTATACAACGTACGTATTTTTTAGAAGAAAATGTTACTACCATTTTTTTCTCAAGTTATTACATAACTGGCACATTAACATATAAGCAAGAACATGAAGTTAGTATTTGTGAGGCTTCTTACTCTAAGGAAGGTGTTAGTTTCTGCGTATACCATTAGACAGAGTCCAGTAGTACTTTCCTCTCACTGATGACAGTACACGCTTGATGTCTTTGTGAAAACTACACATGTATTATCCAAGGAAAAACGTGGATCTAGCAGCCTTGAATCATCCCACAGACTGGTTATTGTCTTTTCTACTTGCACGACTTTCACAGCATATGACAGTTATTACCCCAAAAATAAAAACCATGCAAGGAAAGCATTAGAACCGTCGATCCATTCCAAGTGCAAAATTCCAATTATCAAAGCCTAAACACAAGCCTTTTATTAAAAATCGACTTTGATCTGCACTATAATTGGCACACTTTCTACTCAGTGACATGGGCAATTTAGTGTTGCATTTCTATTCTATTTTTCCTTTACAAACAGTAACAGAACATGATAGCCAGGCAAGTGCTCTGTTTGGTGGAGACAAGAGATCTAGGTGAGAGCTGTGGACCCACCTCAGACTCAGGCTCTGGTGACATTTTGGGGTGTGGGAATCAGCCTTTGTTTCAGGGAGGTTTCTGAAGACCACCTAGTTTCATCACCAGCATATCAAAAGGCAACTTAATTATTCTCCAGGGGCCAAAGTTAGAGCTACTCTAAATTTTCTGCCAGGGTTGTTGGTCACAACGGACTGTGGTTTGTGAAGTAGTTTGGTTCTAGTACTAAATTGATAACTAAATTTGATATCAAAAAATGATACTGAGTTTATGAAATTTTAAATTTGGTAGTATAGTGAGTTAATATATAATATATTGTTTTTTTTCTAACAGAATATAAGCTACAAAATCTCCCCCAAAACACCCAATAACAAAGATAGAATATTTGAACAGGATATGCCTCCCACTAGAATTCAAGTAGGTGCCAGATGACCTAAAGCTTCTTGGACTAGGTTATCTGGGGAAGCTGATTCAGATACAGCAATAAAAACTGCAGCTCCCAGGCCATAGTTCCGGAAACAGTACAGATTCTTTCACCAGAGGATCGAACTTCTAGTAGTTTATGGCTATTAAATGTTCTCTTTCTAAATTCAGAGTTCACAGAGATATTAAATCCATATGTGATGATGAGGGGCAGACAAACACGAGTAACACATCGTGGAATCTACATGTTACTACAAAGAGACATTCCAAATATGCATTATGTCACCTGCTCCTCACAGCCACTCTTTGAAGTCATTGTTAACATCCCATTTTATATAGAAAAGGAGACTCAGCTTTACGTCAACTGCATAACTTGTCCAGGTCACAAAGTTAGGAGGTGGTGGAGCCAGGTAATTGACCTAAATTAAATTTCTAGGCCTGGGATTTATGCCTGGTTTCAGGTTTCTCTAACTCCAAATTAGTGTTCATTCAGCAACTCTCTATTTGATGGACTTGCTGACAGTGAAAGCCAAGTAAATAAAAATAATACATTGAGTCGGAAATTTTGTTGTAAAGTGGAGGAAAAAACAGTAAAAACTAGACAAGGAAATTATGTTAAAAGAGTAAGTTTCTTAATTTGCCAGGGGTGGGGGAAACTAGAGCATGGCATCACCCTCAAAAATCTGCTTCCCTAACCTGGATCTGCCTTTTATATGCGGGCATAAAAGTATTACTGTGTGCCTTCTGGAGGGCAGACCCTGAGCCAGACATTGGAGATATGATGGTACGTAAGAGATGGTGTATGGAGCTTATAAACAAGAGGAATAATAGGACAAAAACAGGTGAAGGTGAACAAAGTGATGATGCAGCTGCTGGGAAATGCAGAGGCTTTGTAACAGACTTTTGGGAGGCTGATGGTACAGGGATGGTGATCTGGAAAAATCCCTGAGGAAGGATAGCTGTGGGAGCCATTCCAGGCTGATGGAACCGCATGCGTGATGACTCTTTAATAAGCATTCAAGGATCAGATGCATATTATGATCATGGAAGGGTTTCATGCAGAACAACGACAGCATCTTTTTTTTTTATTATTAAATTCAGAATGAAAACTGGATTAGGGAGAGACCAGTTTTGTGGCTAATGCAGGGGACAAGGTGGGAAGTGCTGGTGGCTTGAAGGAAGGCAGCAGTAATGGGGCCGGAGTGAAGATATATTTGAAAGATAGACTTTCCAGACAGGGCCAGGGGGTAAATATGGAGAGAGATAGCTCCCAGGTCTTGGTATTTCATAGTTTCTTTCTCTCTGCATATTTGAACCTGCAAACATCTGCAAGATCCCAAATCTTTTCACAATGACCCCGGTTGGTGGGGAAAGGAGGCTCGCCAATGGGAGGCTTCTGCGGGACAGGTGAGCTGTGAGCACATGAGGCAAAGATGCTTTGAGTCATTTTAAGAATAACTACGGCCAGGTGCTGTGGCTCATGCCTATAATCCGAGCACTTTCAGAGGCCAAGGCGGGTGAATCACGAGATCAGGAGCTCGAGACCAGACTGGCCAACATGGTGAAACCCCGTCTCTACTAAAAATACAAAAAATTGGCTGGGCATGGTGGCGGGTGCCTGTAACTCCAACTACTCAAGAGGCTGAGGCAGGAGAATCGCTTGAACCCAGGAGGTGGAGGTTGCAGTGAGCCGAGATTTCACCACTGCACTCCAGCCTGGGCGATAGTGCAAGACTCTGTCTCAAAACTAACTAACTAAATAAATAAATAAAATAAAAAATAAAAGAATAACTACAACATAATTTTCTTTTTTTTCTCCTTGGAAATAAAAATAGGACAACTCACTGTGAAAGAACCCAAGTTCCTTGATTTTGAAGTCAGAAATGAGGTACAACTCATCGTTTTAGCTGAAAGTAGTGGGCATAGAGCCTATTGCAAAGTAGCAGTCTTGATACAGGATGAGAATGATAATTCACCATGCTTTGAACAAAGTGTTTACCAAGCATCAGTGTCTGAAGGCCAACTCTACAATGCTCATGTCATACAGGTAACAGAAATACATTTGTGTGTGTGTGTGTGTGTGTGTGTGTGTGAGAGAGAGAGAGAGAGAGAGAGAGAGAGAGAATTATTACAAGTCAATGTACATCAAAATTTCCAAGCCCTGTGGTCCAACAGTCTTTCCAGGGCATGTACATTTTATAGATGGGATGAAACCTTAAAGAAAATCTGAAATTCTTGCACTGTCTCTTCCTCTTTATTTATTCAGTGCTCAGTTACTGACACCTGCTTTCTCTAGGAGCACTGTTGAGCACTAGAAGTATGCATTTATTAATGCAATAGAAGTATGCATTTAGTGTAATGAGTGAAAAGAGGAGACACAGCCTCCTCCTGGAGGAAAAGTATAAGACTTCACAGAATAGTGATATTTACACTAAGTCTTCAAGGTGAACAGGCATGTGGACGGATCTGCTTTCAGGACTAGCCCCATCTCAGTAAAAGGCCCCAAGTCCTGGAGAGGCATCCATTCACAGGGCAGTTTTGTTCATACTGTAAAACCCACTCATCCTTGATACTTTCTCCACCTGCCTCAGGACAAGTGTTTGTTTCGTCTTTCCCTCCACGACTGAATTGAGTTTTTGTAGTCATGAAGCTGGGCATTAGGAAATCTCTAACCTCCCGTGACTTTGGAAAGGAAATGAGTATAAATCCAACTTCCAGGCAAAGTTAGCCACAGGGAGGGTCATTCCTTTTGGCCCCTGGAATGTCATGGCTGTGGTCAGCACTTCATGCTTATTACACCCCTTTTTCTCTGGGCTAGGTGGTGTAAGGCGTTTACATGGCATGCCAGCATATTTTCTGGACAAAACCTGCAACAGTTCTTTACTGTGCAGACACCTTCACCTCATTGTATAAAAAGACCCTGCAGTGACTCACAACTGTAATCTCAGCACTTTGGGAGGCCAAGGCAGGTGGATCACCTGAGGTCAGGAGTTCGAGACTAGTCTGACCAACATGGTGAAACCCCATCTCTACTAAAAATACAAAAACTATCCTGGTGTGGTGGTGGGTACCTGTAGTCCCAGCTACTGGGGAGGCTGAGGCAGGAGAATTGCTTGAACCCGGAAGGCAGAAGTTGCAGTGAGCTGAGATCATGCCATTGCACTCCAGCCTGGGCAATAAGAGCAAAACTCAGTTTCAAAAAAAAAAAAAAAAAAGCCTTTCTTTTACTGCAATTCCAGTTTCTGATGCACATATCCCTGCTGTTGGTGAAAACAAGACCAACAGAGTCTCAGCTGCCTTGGAGTTTTAGCTCTGTGCCCCTACACTCCGTCCAGGATATCTGGGATCCCCTAGGCTATGACTGCAGAGGTATTTTGTATTATACCAGCCTGATTGCTCTAGTCACCAGCCTGTTCCAGATGTGCTGTGTCTTTACCCTGGTTTCAGCCGTGACTCAGATGTTTCAGAAGAAAGTGAGGACATTTACTTTTCCAGTCTTTATCATCCCTGCCCAGTGAGGCTGATCAGTGGGGATGACAGATGCCTCCAATGCCACATTGTCACAAGAGGATCCCCACACTGGGGCCCTGCATCGTTTCATTTCTCTGTCCCACATGCTAACTGGGATGGAGCTAAATTGCTCAGTGTGAAATAAGTGAAGGCAAAGACCCATATAAAGCCCGGGTGCACTGAATGAGAGAGAGCCTGACCCACCAGCACTTCAAATTATGGCAGAATTGTAGAAGGCTGAGTCAGGGACAGATAGAATGAACTTTTTTCTTTCCATTTTTCAATCATTGAGTTCCCAGGAAGCTAGCACTACCATTCTGCTGTGTCTTGTTCAGAAAATTAGAAATGGCAGAGGCTCTGGAACTCATACCAGTTGTGGTGGTTGCTTCCTGGTTTTTGCCCCCACACTGCTCAATGCCTTCCTTTGGTTACAGCCCCACAAACTTCCTTTGAGGGTCTGACCCTCTGTCGATGCAGTCCTGGTGGGGTTGTCGTCAAGATATTGACCTGCTTCCCACTCCCATCCCGCCAAAGGTGTGGTGAACTGCCTTGCTTCTCTCAGTCACACAGACTTTCTCTCCCTGAAATTTGAATCTTGGGTGAAGGGACACCAAGACAGAGACAAATTACAGCCAATTCATCTTGATGACCACAACTCAAAGAAGCTGTGCTTTACATTCCCTAGAGAGCTGCTCAGGCTCTTGTATTCACTGGGCACTGTCTTTCTGATACATCTCTCCCCGGTTTGGTTAGCCCTAGTTAAGATGTGTTGCCAGTACCCTAGAACCGTAGCTGATAGACCATCCAGAGATATTCTCTGTAGCACTTTTTTTTTTTTTTTTTTTTGAGACGAAGTCTTGCTCTGTCGCCAGGCTGGAGTGGGGGGGCACGATCTCGGCTCACTGCAACCTCCGCCTCCCAGGTACAAGCAATTCTCCTGCCTCAGCCTCCTGAGTAGCTGGGACTACAGGTGTGTGCCACCATGCCCAGCTAATTTTTGTATTTTTAGTGGAGATGGGGTTTCACCATGTTGGCCAGGATGGTCTTGATCTCTTAACCTCATAATCCACCCGCCTCGGCCTCCCAAAGTGCTTCTGTAGCACTTTTAAATGTACAGCTCCAAGGGATACAGTGGACTTTGATGCAGACTGGTTTCTCTTCTTGGTGATCCCAAAGGAAACTGCATATTGCAGCCTTTCAGTCCCAAGAGCTGTCCCCTGTCTGATGAGCGCCTGGATACTGCACCTGGGTCACTCAGGGTCCCCTGAGAACTCTGGCAGCAAAGTGAAGGATAAATTGAGATGGCAGGAAATTAGAATGAAAACCCACTGGGACATTCATCAGTATAGTAGCCCAGGAGAGAGATGACAGGGGACATGAGCTAAGACTAAGGCTCAGGGGCATAGAAGATATAAACAAGTAAAAAGTAATTAATTAATTTGTCAACTAGTTCTTAATCAAGATATCGAATCCAGTAACATAATTGGTTTAGTGATTAAAGTTTATTGCAAAATGATGGAGAATGATGTAAAACTTCTGTTTTATCCTCAACACAACTTTGATAACTCATCAAATACATGATCAGGATCTACATTTCTTAGCACTAAATCCAGGTTTTGTTTCACTTATTTAGTGATCCCTTTAAAATGAAACTTTAGGGCCAGCCACAGTGGCTCACACCTGTTATCCCAGCACTTTGGGAGGCCGATGCAGGTGGATCGCTTGAGCCTAGGAGTTCAAGACCAGCCTGGGCAAAATGGGAAAACCCCATCTCTACAAAAAAATACAAAAATTAGCTGGGCGTGGTGGTGCATGCTACTTGGGAGGCTAAAGTGTGAGGATCACTTAAGCCCAGCAGGCTGAGGCTGCAGTGAACCATGAATCACATCACTGCACTCCACCCTGGGTGACAGAGCCAGACTCTATCTCAAAAATAAAATAAAATAAAATAAAACTTTAAATACAATATAAAAAAATTCATACCTGGCCAATTTTATAGGTAATTCTTTAAGCAGAAAAAAAAGAGCAAGTGAAAAAAATTATCACTCACTATGTGGAGATTTCCCATAACATTTTTTTCCTTTACTTGTGCTAGCATGAATTCATATACACTATTGGAACTCTCTTATTCAAGCAACTTAGATGTTTTTAAAAATATTTCTTCTCACTGCACAAAATTATACCTCAAAAACATGTACCATGTCTACTGAGAGCTATTTGGAAATTCTTTGGATGAAGAATTTCCCCATCACTCAGTTTATCATAAAGTTAAATGTAAGCTTCAGTTGCCTGTTGGTATTTCGTTTAATCATTGTTTTTAAAATATGTTTGACAAGCTGTGATTCTCTCTTAATGCATGTCTCTGAAAAACAGACTGAACCCATATTGCAGAATAAATCTTATCTAATGAAACAGTTGGTTCCTCACAGGTTTTTGCTACCGACCTGGACAGCGGTTTGAACGGCCTGATTGAGTATTCTATTCTCTCTGGCAACCAAGAAGAAGCATTCCAGATTGATGCACTGAGTGGTGTGATAACAACAAAAGCGATTCTAGATTACGAGCTCACCAGCTCCTACAGGTTGGTCCAGGGTTCAGATCCATTGGCTCCATTTATTCTGCCTGCTTACTGACAACATTGCTGTTTTGTTCGTAACTTCCTGTTACGTAAGCTTAGTTGTAATAAAATGTGTTATCCCTTTGATCCAATTTGTTGATATTCTCTTTGATCCACTCTTTTTGATATTAAAAATAGTCTCAGCAATTATTTGTATTTGGAAAAAGTGATTAAAATAGCAAAACTTTAAGGTCCCTTCTAGTTCTAAGATTTTATGAATTTGTGATGCTATTAAGCACTAAATGGGGGACACTAAAAAGATAATGTTTGTGAGATGTCTAATGAACTAGAGAGCCCTCTGCAGGTGTTTGTTGTTATTGTTTTTTAAAAACGGTGAAGGCTGAGGGATACCTTGCTTTTTGATTCTTTATTCTTGAATGTGAAAGTACAACGCTGTCTTCAAGGTGCTGTTGCAGTTCTGTGTTCTAGTAGAAAAGATATTATTAAAAGCATACATTTAACATTAAAACTTTGTGCCTAGAATCTAAGATATGCCAGCCTTATACAGAATTCAATGAAGGAAATAATAATAGTGTTTAAGTTTTCTTGGCGTTTAAAAAAATCAGTGCTACAAAAGACTAGACTTATACAGAGAGATAGTTATGGCATCACAATTTGTGGAAGCAAAAGGCTTTTTTTTTTCCTTTTCTGAGACAGAGTCTTATTCTGTTACCCAGACTGGAGTGTAGTGGCACAATCTCAGTTCACTGCAGCCTCTGTCTCCTGGATTCAAGCAATTCTCCTGCCTCAGCCTCCCAAGTGGCTGGGATTACAGCCACCTGCCACCATGCGTGGTTAATTTTTGTATTTTCAGTAGAGATGGGGTTCCACCATATTGGCCAGGCTGGTCTCAAACTCCTGACCTCAAGTGATCCACCTGTCTTGGCCTTCCAAAGTGCTGGGATTACAGGCATGAGCCACTGCACCCAGCCAGCAAAAGACTCTTAAGAATTCTAAAATATCCATGAGTGAGGACTGCTTAAAGAATTAACAAAACCCTGGAATAGAATACTATGAAATACCATGAAGCTGATTTTGCAAAAGAAAGAGGCATAACTCTATGTGCCGATGAGGATGGAGCTCTAGGATATGTGACTAAGTGAAGGCAGTAACGAGACCCACTACTGTGCTCATCCAGCATGTCTGTTTGAGTAAAAGCACACCCGCATATTGAGAATGCTTCTGGAAGAAAATATAAGAAACTGTTCACCTTATTTGTCTCTGGAGAAGCAATCAGGCAGCCTGTGGTCCAAGAGAGGCTTAGCTCTCTTACTGAACATTTTAGCATGCTTTAGATAGATGTTGTATTTTTGGGTTTTTCCAAAATGCGTTGCTCATACTGTATTCTATTTAATCCTCGCAAGCACCTCATGAGGATGTTAAGGTGGGCATTTTCTTATTTGCTGATAAGGCAACAGAAATACAGTGGCTTGCTCAGGGTCATAGGATAATTTGAGGTTCAAACGTGAACTTGCACTTAAGTATTCTGCTTCTAAGCCACACTCTTTCCACTGTAGGGCTCCAAAGCAGACGTCCTATTTAAGGAAAACACAGGTACAGTATACCAAAGACAGTGAGTGTCACTATGCTTCTACACCAGACTACTTTTATGTTTTATGAAAAAATTATAATATGTGCATGTGGTTGAGCAATGAGAGCTGATTAAATTGGAATATCTTACTGGATATATTGGATTAATTACCCTCTGGAAAACCTCCCAATGCTAAAAATTTAAATGTTTAGTTTTTTGTTTAATATACTTCAAAAGTATTTTAAAAGTTTAAGACTTTATCCTGTATTAACTATTATAAATTTTAAAATAATATTTTAGCATAATAGCTATTGGTACTTATTGTTTAGATATATTAAAACCTATTCCCTGCTACATTGTTTCTATACTAATTGTTTAAGCATGAAACTTTTCTCCTCTTCCATGGATGACTGCAGATACATCTCAATCTAATTGAGTGATTACAAATTCAGGAATTATTAAAGGTCTGCCAAGTTCTAAGAACTAAGCATTTTCTGATTTTAAGGACTTTCTGTTACAGTGTTCTTCTTACTCAATGGAACCTAATTAACAATTAAATCTAATTTCTTTCAACTTTTTCCTATTTGCGTCATGGTTTCTATGTTCACAATATTAAATTGGTCCCAGCATTAAAAAGTGACTCTCTCCCATCCCCATGAAGAATTTAACTCTAGGCTTGAAGAAGCAAGAACTGAGAAAAGATGAACCCCCTACACACTGCCACAGAGAGATACACACAGGTAACAACACACACACACACACACACACACACACACACACACACACACTCTCTCTCTCTCTCTCTCTTTTTTTTTCTCTCTCTCCCTCCCAAGCATCACCAAGGCAAGGAATTATTTTAAACCTCCTGCCTCCCTGGGCTCTCCCCACAACCCGCCCCCCACCCCCACCCCACAACACCTGCTGTGGCGTGGCTTCTATCCTTTAGTGCTTTTCTTGATATTGAAGGCAATAAGAAATAAAGGAGGATTTTCCCTAGTCTGCCACACCTTTAGTGAATATTTTGGAAACAGTCTCATTTAGCTTTCAGCTTTTTACTTTTGAAGTATTGCTATTTTGTCTGATCGAGGAAAGTATCCCAATTCCAGCCCTTTGTTTTAAAATATAAAACATTTCCTCAAAAAAATAGAGCTACCATACAATCTAGCATTTCTGCTCCTAGGTGTATACCCACCAAAAAAAAATCACTATATTGACAATTTATTGCAGTAATATTCACAATAGCCGAGATTTGGAAGCAACCTAAGTGTCCGTTAACAGGTGAATGGATAAAGAAAATGGGATACATATACACAATGGAGTATTATTTAGCTATTAAAAAAAAAGAAGAATGAGATCCAGTCACTTGCAACAACATGGATGGAACCGGAAGTCATTATGTTAAGTGAAATACAAACATCACATGTTCTCACTTATTTGTGGGAGCTAAAAATTACAACAAATGAACTCAAGCAGATAGGGAGTAGAAGGATGGTTACCAGAGGCTGGGAAGGGTCAGGGAGGATTGAGGGGAAGTGGGGATGGTTAAAGGTTACAAAATATAGTTGGAATGAATGAATAAGACCCAGTATTTGCTGGTACAAAAGGGTAACTATAGTCAAAAATTTAACTATACATTTAAAAATAACAAAAAGATTATAACTAAAAATAAATAACTAAAAGATTTGGATTGTTTGTAACACAAAGGATAAATGCTTGAGGTGATGGATACTCCATTTACCCTGATGTAATTATTACACATTGCATGCCTGTATCAAAATATCTCATGTAACCCATAAATGTATATACCTACTATGTACCCACAAAAATTAAAAATTGAAAAAGAAAAGATTTCCTATTATACTCTTCAATTTCCAAGACTTGGGCAATTTAACCTTTAATTAGTGATACATTTTTTAAAATAATAACAAATTAAAACATAAAATGGAAAAAGGGAGATAGTGTCAGTCATGATTCTACTAAATATGAATGTGTTAAATAATTTTTAGTTTTCATATTAAGCCACATAGAAGAAAATCCAGTGGAAATTCGATGACAAATTATAAAATAGGCATTAATTTCTGTCTAATGTTTATGAATATATAAAAAGCTATTTATCAAGCATGAAGCTGGGGACACAAAGACAAATGTAACAGCCCTTGTTCTCAAGGAGTTTGAAAATCGAGTCCTGGCTGGGTGCAGTGACTCATGCCTGTAATCCTAGCACTTTGGGAGGCTGAGGTGGGCAGATCACCTGAGGTCAGGCGTTCGACACCAGCCTGGCCAACATGGCAAAATCCCGTCTCAACTAAAAGTTCAAAAATTAGCTGGGCATGGTGGCGGGCTCCTGTAATCCCAGCTACTCGGGAGGCTGAGGCAGGAGAATCGCTTGAACCCGGAAGGTGGAGATTGCAGTGAGCTGAGATCGCACCACTCACTCCAGCCTGGGCAACAAGAGTAAGACTTTTTGTCTCAAAAAAAGAAAAAGAAAATCAAGTCCTAGTAAAATATATGGCAGAAGGCACATTAATAATCACAATAGTTGCCATTTATGGAACTCCTGCTTCACATTTATTAATTATCTAATTGAATTCTTGTAATAGACATGACTTATAAAATAAAGAAATGGGAACTCAGAGAGGTAAAGTGGTTTGGCCAAGAATCCAAAACTAGTACACGGTAGAACATGATTCTAGCCAATGTGAATGATTGCAGGGCTTATCTTATGATGTGAATGAATCTTAAAAGCATATGCATGTACATTTACAAAATAAATAAATATTCAAGGCAAGCAGTTATTTTCAGGAGCAATGCTAAACTCAGCGTATTCCCCATTGAATGCTCATTATGACTGTGGGAGAAAACAATTTTACAGGCAACGTAGGAAATGGACTGAGATGTTAATTATCTTTTTCAAAATACACAATTCATGAAAAGAAAAGCTGGGATTGGAATCCCAGTCTATTGATGCCCTGAGAAAAAGGGAATAAAAAGGATTTGGGGCCAAAGGCATGGGAACGTGAAAGTGTTTGGTATGTTTGGAAGTAGCAAGTGGTACAGCACACCAAAGAAGCAACTAAGTGTGGGGTAATAAAAGAGGCAGCAGGCAAGTTTTGAAAGACTTTCTGTGTCTCATAGTGGAAACTAAACATTATTCCGTGAACTACATACAACTGTAAGCAGTTGAACGAATGTTTGTATCTTTATTTCTAAAGACACCTCGTAATGGATGCACTGCAAGAGACAGAACTAGCTTAGGCCAACAAGCTGAGCTAGACTGCAGCAATGAAAAGTCTGTTACATGGATGGTGCAGTGCGGACAGAAGGAAGGTACATACTAAAATGTTGATTCAAATATGGAATCCATAGGAACTTGATCACCAATTGAATTTATTGAGCAAGAAAAGAGATAGAATGGTCCTGAAATTTCTGCTTAGGAAAGGAAGGGAGAGGAACAGATGGAGATTATGATTTTTTTATTCTGGGTATTTTGAGGTGAAAGGACCAATACAAGGACAAAAGTGAAGATACCCTTTTGGCAATTGAAAATAATAATCTGTAACTCAGGGTAGGGGTCTTCACTTAAGATATGGATTTGAGATTCATCCAGGGAAAATGTGTAAAATGAATTACCTAGGGAGAATACGTAAAATGAGAATTGAGGAGTGGTGACTTATCACCACCTCAGGATTCGGCCGATAAATAGGAACTGCAAAATATATTTAGGGAATAGAAAGATCTAGAAAAAGATAATGTCATGGAGACCAAGGGGAGAGGTTGGGCTGAATGAAAGAAGACTTCAAAATGTGTTTGCATTAGAATCACTAAAAATACAGTCATCTCTCAGTATCCATGAGGTATTGGTTGTGGGATTCTCCACTGCATCCCTCCCACTCCCCCATACAAAAATCTATGGATGCTCACATTTCTTATATAAAATGGCATAGTATTTGCATATTACCTGTGCAATCCTCTCGTATAGTTTATTTTTATTTATTTAATTTCAAATTTTATTTTAGATACAGGAGACATGTGTGCAGGTTTGTTACAGAGGTGTATTGTACCACGTAGTGAGCACAGTACTCAGGTAGTTTTTCAACCCGTGCCCCCTCCCTCCCTCCCCCTCAGCAGTTCACAGTGTCCATTATTCCCATGTTTATGTCCATGTGTGCTCAATGTTTAGCTCCCATTTGTAAGTGAGAACATGAGCTATTTTGGTTTTTTGTTTATGTGTTAATTTGTTTAGGATTATAGCCTCCAGCTCTATCCATGTTTCTGCAAAAGACATGATTTCATTCTTTTTTATGGCTGCATAGATCACATTTTCCTTATCCAATCCACCATTAACAGGCACCTAGGTTGCCTTTTTGCTATTGTGAATAGCGTGGTGATGAACATATAAATGTATGTATCTTTTTGCTATAATGATCTACCTTCCTTTGGGAATATACCCAGCAATAGGATTGCTGGGTCCAATGGTACTTTGTGGTAAGTTCTTTGAGGGATCTCCAAACTGCTTTCCACAGTGGCTGAACTATTTTACATTCCCAACAATGTATTAATGTTCCCTTTTCTTCACAATCTCACCAGCATCTGTTGTTTTCTGACTTTTTAATAATAGCCATTCTGACTGGTATCTCATTATGTTTTGATTTGTATTTCTCTGATGATTAGTGATGATGAGCATTTTTTTATGTTTGTTGGCTGCTTCTATGTCTTTCTTTGAAAAGTGTCTGCTCATGTCCTTTGCCCATTTTTTAATGGGATTATTTGGTTTTTGCTTGTTGATTTAAGTTCCTTGTAGATTCTGGATATTAGACCTTTGCCAGATGCATAATTAGTGAATATTTTCTCTCATTCTGTAGGTTGTCTCTTTACTCTGTTGATTATTTCTTTTATTGTGCAGAAGCTCTTTAGTTTAATTAGATCCCATTTGTCAATTTTTGTTTTTTGTTACAATTGCTTTTGAGGACTTAGCCAAAAATTTCTTGCCAGGGCCAATTTCAAGAAGGGTATTTCTTAGGTTTTCTTCTAGGATTTCTATAGCTTGAGGTCTTATATTTAAATCTTCAATTCATCTTCAGTCAATTTTTGTATATGGTAAAATGTAAGGATCTAGTTTCATTCTTCTGCATCTGGTTAGCCAGTTATCCCAGTACCACTTATTGAATAGGGAGTGCTTTCCTCATTGCTTGTTTTTGCTGGCTTTGTCAAAGATTGAATGGTTGTAGGTGTGTGGTTCTATTTCTAAGTTTTCTATTCTGTTCTGTCAGTCTGTGTGTTTGCATTTATACTAGTACCATGCTATTTTGATTACTGTAGCCTTATAGTACAGTTTGAAGTCAGGTAATATGGTGCCTCCGGCTTTCTTCTTTTTGCTTAGGATAGAGCCTGTTTAGGCAGAAAAGTATTCAATAGATACATAAAGATTAAATATTTTGATCTAAGCATATTTTCTTAATTTGACTTTTATTATTATCAAAGCAATATATAAATTTTTTAAAAAATCAAATAGTGTATAGAGTGTAGATGAAAGTCAGCAACCACTGCCTCACCTCTCTGAAGGCTAAAGCCCTCCAGAAACACACTATTAACTGATTTTCTCTGATATTATAAATACAAGTATGTAATAATTTGTAACTTTAAACCTTATCTCTTAACTTCCTGTTATAATAGATATAGGTGTAAAATCCTTACTTTCTCACACTCCAACTCTTTCTATATTCATATCACTGTTTTTCATTTAATCAGTAATTAGTGTTTATATTATATGAATATATTCATGTTTACTTCATGGTCAGATCATATTATATGATTTTTTTACTTTTATCACTACTCCTCAAGCCCCCAGTTTCTTTCTTGATTGCCCAATTGGCTATATCTATGCACTTAATTCCTTGTAAATATCCCATAAGCTCTGTTATCTGCATCTAATTTTTCCTCTAACTGCCTTTCATCAAATATTCTATCAAGCCCTCTTTTTTCATGAGGACCTGGTTCCTACTGCTTTATGCCCTCTCCATCTAGCATGAACAGTTTGGGTTAATAAACCTATTGCAAGGCTGAGATCCCATAACTTTGGTTTATAGCTCTCCTAGGTCAGGCCAGCACTTCCAGATCCCATGTCTTTCTCTTCCGATAGGTTTGCAGGAAAAGGTGCCAGAGAAGTAAATTATCTGAGCCTTTGCATGTCTGAAAATGTCTTTATTCTACTCTTTCATGTAATATATGCAATGGACAATACAGAAGTTGAAAGTATCTTTTAGAACTTTGAAGGCACTGCTGTGTTATTCTCTGAAACCCAGTGTTGCTATTAACAAGTCTGGTGCCATTCTAATTCATTTTTTTTTTTTTTTTTTTTGAGACAGAGTCTTGCTCTTCGCCCAGGCTGGAGTGGTGTGATCTTGGCTCAGTGCAACCTCTGCCTCCCGGGTTCAAGCGACTCTCCTGCCTCAGCCTCCTGAGTAGCTGGGGTTACAGGCACCCGCTACCACACCCAGCTAATTTTTATATTTTTAGTAGAGATGGGGTTTCACCAAATTGGCCAGGCTGGTCTCGAACTCCTGACCTTATGATCCACCTGCCTCAGCCTCCCAAAGTGCTGGGATTAAAGGCATGAGCCACTGTGCCTTTCTGGCCGCCATTCTGATTCTTTTACTTTGTATAATTTTTCTCTCTCTCTAGAAATTTATAGGTTATACTTATCATCCATAATATTTTAAAATATGAGTACATATTTTGATGTGGGTTTCTCCTTGTGCTGTGCATTCAGTGTTCCCTTTTAATAAAAAGACATGTTTCTTTTAATTTTCTTGTATTATTGAAAAGGGGAGGAAATTCATTGAAAATTTCCTCCCCTTTTTTTAGTTTTGTTTTGTTGTTTTGCCCTGTTTCGTTTTCCTGAATCCTATTCAATTAGGTATTGGATTGCCTAGATGGATTCTTTGTTAGTTATATTTTATTTCCTACTTTCCATTTACTGTTTGTGTGTGGGTTTAGTTTTTGTTGTTTTATTCTGGGAAGATATTTCCTGAATTTTAATCTTCTAAAATTTCTTATTTTCTAATTAAAAATGGAGACGATGTTATATATTTGTTTTTACTTCTAAAAGCTCTTCTTTGATGTTTGACTTTTTAAATAATATCCAACTCTTGTTTTATGCACATGTTGTCTTCTGATATCTCTCCAAGGTATTAATTAGAATTGTTTTAAATTTTCTTTTGTTCCTTTCAATATCTGTTCCCCTGGGTCCCTTTTTTTTAATTTGTCTATATTGAGCTCTCTTTTTCATGCTGAAGGCTTTCTGTAAATAAGTGTTGATTCTTAGGTATAAGTGAGGCAATGTCAAAGTCATTAGAACCTCTGAGTGGGCTAGAGGGACTTGACTAGTGCACTTCACTTTCAGATGAACCACAGGGGAAGTCGACTATTTTTCAGGATGACATACAAATGGCAGTATATGGAGTTCACTCTTCTCTGGGAGGGGACTTTCAGTTCTCCAGAGAAGGTCTTTCAATATTACTAACCCCAAGTATGAATCAAAGGCATTCTTTGGCTGAGAATGCAGAGTAATGGGCAAGAGGGACATAACTACCCTGTATTTAAAATAACATAAATAATCTTTCTATTTAAATAATCTGAATTTAAAATATTCTTCCTATTTTTATCTCAATACCTCACTGCAATTTTTGCCATGTCTTGAGCCTCTCCTTGGTGACCTGGGAGCAGCTCTGCTCCTCACGTATCTTTATGCTCCTCTGAATGCATTTTAAAAGACTTCTTTTAAAGTGGTTTTAGGTCCACAGCAAAATTGGGAGACGGTGCAGAGATTTCCTGTATATCTCTGCCCACACACATGCACAGCCTCCCCCGTTATCAAAATCCCCACCAGAGTGGTGCATTTGTTACATTTGATGAAGCTACACTGACACATCATTATCACTCAGATTTACAGTTTTCAGTGGGATCCACTCTTGATGTTGTACATTCTGAGTGGATTTTAATCTCTGATTTCCTTTGGCCCACTCATCTGCAACCACTTTTCAATCTGCCTGTATCTTCCAGAAATTGTTGATATTTCTCATTCATTTCATAACTTATTATGATATTTCTCATTCATTTTATAACTTATTATAAAAGGTTTCTGATATCATTTTAGAAGAATCTTGAGAGGAAGAGAAGATAAAACCAGTGTAGTCAGGTTGCTGTCTTTAACCAGAAATCATAGTTTTTCTTTTCATAGTTATTTCTGCTGGTGGCTGATATTTTAATTTTTTTCAGAATTTCAGAAGGAATAGAAAATTCCTGCTAGATGTTTAAGATATAATTGAGAGTTTTGAAAAATCCTCTACCAAGAAGTTTAGTACTTGTTAAGACAGTCAAAAAGATCCTTCCTGGTCAAAGGCCTTATTTAAAGTTTAACATGGTAAAAGAAGCTTCCCATGGTTGATAGAATAGAAAAAAATGCTCTGAATTTAAAAGGCTTAGAATGGGCCTGTTCTAAATCTGATCAGTTTCATTTATTGTCTCTAGTGATAATAGTAATCAGGGCGACAGTTGTGGAACATGGAGTGAGTTGGACTGGCTACAACCAACAGTTTCACAACTGCGAAAGAGCCATCATAGATGGCTTGAAGTCTTACAGAGGTTGTGTACAGAATATCTGCACATCTACCTTCGTATTTTTTTATTTGTTCTTCAAGTCATTGAGAAATCTTTTCCTTTCCCATTTATTTTGATGCTAAACAACATATTTCTCTCCATATCAAAGAATCTCACTTCTTTTTAATCTGACAAGACATTATGTAGGATGCCTGAAGTTGTAACATTGTGAAAATAACAGTAATTATGGCTACAGTAGAAGAGTTGATAGAAACTTAACTTTGATGTCTTCGCTGAGACTTTAGATGACATTGGAAGGGGCAAGCAGCAGGGGAGAAAGCAGTATGAGTTGATTATTTTTGGTAAAATATTTCCATATGTATCTGACTGACATTCATACTAACAAAATAAACTTTCAGCATATAATTATTCCAGAAGTTAGGCTCCAGAAATGTGAGATTCAGGTGGTTGTTCTACTAATATTCCAACTCTGATAATGCAGAAGGCAGCCTGTGTTCTTCATGAATAGTAGATAAGCCCTGATGATTTAATATTAAGTGGAATTCGAACCAAGAAGGAGTTGATGTTTATTTCATGTCATTTTTAAATTTAGGATTGGAAAGAGAAAGAACATTCATCAAGTGAGCTAACAATGAAAACAAAGTGAAAGTGTATCAACTTTCAAGACATAGTTTCTTAAAAGGTGGTTCCCACAACTAGCTGAGACTAATTCCACTTCTGAAATAAAGAGCATCTTCTAATTAATAACTCATTTTATTACTCAGCCACCCTCCTAGCCTTCATCATGTTTAGAGGGGAGTGAAAAATAAGCCAATAATTATACATTAGAATGTGATATATACACAATAAGAGAAGCATGTTCAACAAGTATTATGAAGCACAGGTTTCCAGTTGACCAACACATGAGCCTGCATCCCAGCTCTGTTATATAATATATGTATAACCTGGGGGAAATCTTGAGAAACCAACATTCAATACTTACTAAAAAAAGCAAATAAGGCAGCTCCCTGCCCATAAGAAACTTACAGAAGAGGCAGACAAATATGTTATTAAGAAAAAAGAGTGATGATTGCTATGGCAGAAGAATGTACAGGGTGCTATGCGAATACATAAAAGTGCACTTAAATCAAATGAAAGGTCCATGACAACTTCGCAGAGATGTGAGCTTTGAAAACCCAAGAAGGTGTAAGGGCTGGGATTCCATGTAAAAGCAAGAACAAAAAAGTTTATGTGAACATGTTCAGGGGTTTGGATAACCTCTTACAGACATGGAGAGCTAAAGAAGGGTTTTAAATAGGGAGGTCAGGTTTTTAAATTAGGATCTTAGTTAGAGCAACTGAGCGCAATATAGAGGGTGGATGGAACAAGAGGAGACTCACAGTAGGGAGGTTGGTAATTTATCAGGTACTCCTGGTGAGAAAAGATACAATACATATAAAGCATTCCAGGTAAAAATGGTGAGGGGCTGAGGCTACACGGGACTGGCTTGTCCGGGTATGCCTGGGACTTTAGTGGATGTAGCACTGAAAGTCCTATGTCCAGTTTGCCTGGAGTATCTTGGTTTTAAAAACACTGCAAGTCTCATGTCCCAGGAAATTCTTCACTCCCAGACAAAGCAAAATGTGCTGATTACCATACACGAGGGCTCTGAAGGTAGGAGTGAAATGGCTGGGGACACTAATCCAAGTGACATCCAGGAGGTAATACTGATAAGACACATAATTAGTTGAACATTGGAAGGGTAGTGAGAGAAAGGGAGAAGTTGAAGACAGTAACAAGGTTTGTAGTTTGTTTGATGGAGAAGCTCATTGTAGCATCACCCAAGAGAGATTAAATTACTCTATGTAAATTCTTTCAGATCATGGACTTTTACCTCTATTTCACAATCCTAGCCAATCATGCATCTTCTGTAAGTGCGTTCATCATAGCGGTGTCCTGTCTTAATTCTAGCATTTCGATTGATTTGCTATTTGGATCCAAAAATATCAGTACAAAGCAATCTTTTAGTGGCTACATCTTTTGTTGGTTCAGTAAGATGGAAATATGTAGCAATATCCAGACCATGGCATGGCAAGGTGGAGACATCTACATATCCAAAGTACAGGTATTGGTGTTTCTATTTTTTAAGATTATTCTTCACAGGACAGGATTGAATTTTACAGTCTGGCTCTCTGAAATGGTCCATTTTGACATTAATGCCTCATGATCCCTGGCAGCTTGCTGGATTTGGTTCTCTGAACATGCCAAAAATAAATAAATTTCAGAGTACCATTCTTATGAAACACATTTTAAATGATGCCATTTAGAAAATCCAAGAGAGAAATAAAAGTAGCTAGTCAGCTCATTTTAAAATTTTCAACTAGATATTTGATATTTATGTTGTTTTTCTAATTCCTGGATGATGAATCACATTCTTTGATTCTTTTTCTAAACCAGCTTGATTGTCCAAGCCACAGATAAAGGGATGCCCAGGCTTTCTAATACGACTATAATCAAGGTACAGGTGACTGATATAAATGACAATGCCCCAGCTTTTCTCCCCTCTGAAGCAGTGGAAATTACAGAAGGTAAGTGTGACAATTTGGCATAGTGGTTTTGATTAACTTGTATAATCTCATTTACTATTTTCTTTAGCCAGACACTGTATTAACATGAGTGCTAATCCTCAACAACCATGCAAACTAGATCATTTTTGTCTTCATTTTGCAGAATAAAAAATGGATGATCATAAGTTAAATATTAAATGTCAAAGGAGTAAAATGTCAAAGCTGAGATTTGCACTCAGATCAGCTGAAGGCCAAGTCCCCATGCTCCAACCATCATCCCTTATAGTATCTGTTTATAATGCAGACATTTCTTACAAATTATATCTACTCTATGAAGAAGCATATTTTGTTGACTGTGATAACCATCGTGAACCTCGTCTAAGAAGAATCAACATTCATAACTGTCAGTCTTTTCAGGATACGAATAACAACTAATTAGTGAAGTGAATTAGATGTTTATTGCACAAAGCCATCATTTTTCCCAGAATAACCTTATCTTCAATGTTTGTACCACACTAATGGTAGAGGTTGAAACTAGAAATTTTTAAGTGAGATGCTGGTTAATCTTCATTATTTGGGTCTGTGGGTTACACAGTGGTCCCATAGTCTGTGGACCCAAAGTTGTCCATGGTCAACGGCTACGCTGGTGAAACATAACCTAAGTCTTTATAGTTGAAGATGAAAATAATGGTGATCCCTCATTTGCCTCTCTACTTCACTTGTGATACTACATTAATTCCTAAAATGTCTCTAACATTTTATCATGTTCACTTTCTAAACAAAGTACAACCATAACCTTTCACAGAGGGAAATATTCCAGACATGTCTATGCATAGAGATATCTACAAATATTACAGCCTACAAATAAAATAAATTCTCTAGTTTTGCCTTTTGCATATTTGATATATTTTCATTTGATTTTATTGAAGGTTCTATTTTTCAGCACATGCAATTAATGTTAAAATATAGCAATGGGCGTAGGGTAATTATTTTTTACATAATCCAGGATTGGTGAAGTCCTTTAATAGCATACTGGGTTGCTGGATTTTAGGACATAAAAATAAAATTCTGTATAGGGGGAAAAATCAAACAAAGTTAAAAGAGAAACAGACTAGTAAAACTTATTTGTATACTTCACAAAGGGCTAAGTTCCTCTTAATACAAAGAACTAGAAAATAATCCAGTAGAAAAATTAGCAAAGAGAATTCATATGAAAAAATGTACAACTTTATTTATAATATAATAAAGATGTAAATTAAAGCTAAAAAAATAAAATAAATAAAATTATATTTCTGGGGAAGCAAAAAAAAAATATATAGCAATGGGCCTAATATAAATATATCACAAGAAGAAACTACATAAATCAAAACATACTGAATAGGGTACGGTGTGGTTGGTGCACATCGAGAGTGTTCAAGCTTGAAAATGGAAAATTATGGGTTTCATATACAATGGAACTATTCTGAGCATCTTGGCATATTCTTTCTAGCTGTACCATATCTGTGAGCTTAAAAACAAAGTCCCTTTCATGGGCTGTTTAGGCTAGAGAACATATGTGGTGAGTGAGGCACTGAACATTTCATCTATTTTGTAATTTTTTGGTGAATAATATTTGAGATTTGCTTTCCTCACTAGTACTATGTAGACTTTGTTTTTCTATAGTCTTAATAATTTTGAGAGTCAGATTTAAGAAAAGGAAGCAGTGTGTGCACCACTCCAAAATAAATAATTGTACAAAAATAAATATAAGGAAATAAGTATCTAATTCGAACATTAGTGGCCAAATATTTAAACCTGGCCTATTTTTGAAAATGCCATGTTTTGTATTAATGTCCCTGAGTAATACCCTTCATCCCATTCATATCCCCCATGAAGATATGATTTTGATATAGAAACTGTATATTATAAATAAGTGGCTTAGAATGTTTCTTGGTACTGGAATTGTGTTGTAAGCATATAATGAAAATAATGTAATATAAAAATTGAATATACCCTACCTCCTCAATTCCCTACTCAGTGGTAAATGTTCACTTTTATTGGTCTCATAAATTCTTCAGAGTTTTTGTTCAGTGCATAATGAACTTTGTATGAGAAATCAAGCCAAGAAAGAGCAAATCATATTGGACTTAGAATAAAAATACTTGGATGGAACTACTAAAGAAATGTATTTCAAAGGATGAATTTTAATGGAGACTGACACTGGTCATGACTATTTCAGATTCTTTGCCTGGTGTAATTGTGACTCATGTGTCAGTTCATGATGTGGATTTGAATTCAGCTTTCATATTCAGTTTTGCCAAAGAGAGTAATCCTGGAACCAAGTTTGCTATTGATCAGAACACTGGAGTGGTGGTGTTGGTGAAAACATTGGATTTTGAAGAAATGTCTGAATACAAGCTGCTCATCCAAATCTCTGATTCGGTGCACCACACAGAGGGAGCACTCGTAGTTCGTGTGCTGGATGTCAATGATAATCCACCAGTGTTTTCTCAAGATTTCTATCAGGTAAAGGGCTTAAAGTGATGCTGAAACCAAAGCCAAAACTAGAAAGAATAGAGAATAATGTAAGTCTTCCATTTCCGATAGACTAATTCAGATAGACAGCATTCACTGTTTTTAGTGCCTAAGTTAACGCTGAGAGTTTTACACTTAATATCACGGAGTCTATAAGTACATATGGAAATGAATGTCTCATTCGGTTTAGTTTACTACATATGTTTTGTTTGTTTTTTTTTTTAGTTTTTAGAGGTTGTAGTCCAGTTTGTCATGACAATTGGAACCTGCCTAATATTTGCAAAACCACTGATAAGATTGTTTGCATTATCTGCAGTTAATTTGGGAAAATTCTTTCTTTCATAGGCATATTTTTGGAATGCATTGATTAAAATTTTACAGAAAAAAAATCACGAACAAAACTATAAAGTGGAAATTTTAGCTTTTAGAGCATAGTATATGTTTATAGAAGTAAGGTCCAGGATAGCATTCAACTCAATACTTGCAAATGGACTCCAGAACTTTTGAATGTAGCAAATGCAAGATTTAAGTGTAAACACAAGGGGAGGGTAACCTAAGTAATGATCCCCTGTGAAGGCTTGCTTGAATTACGCCATGCATGTAATGGAATAATATATTAGCGAATGTATTAACTATTCTCTGCCACATAGAAATAGTTTAGAAGAACTTTTTTTCATAGTAAAAAAAAACTGAATAAAATTATTTTTAAAACATATTTTTCTGGCCAGGCGTGGTGGCTCATGCCTGTAATCCCAGCGCTTTGGGAGGCTGAGGTGGGCAGATCACCTGAGATCAGGAGTTCAAGACCAGCCTGGCCAACATGGTGAAACCCCATCTCTACTAAAATTACAAAAATTAGCCTGGTGTGGTGACAGGCACCTGTAGTCCCAGCTACATGGGAAGCTGAGGCAGGAGAATTGCTTGAACCTGGGAGGCAGAGGATGCAGTGAGCTAAGACCAAGCCACTGCACTCCAGCCTGGGCAACAGAGCAAGATTGCATCTCAAACAAAACAAAACAAAACAACACCTTTTTTTCTGAATCCAGGGACTATTCACACAATCTTTTTAATATGTCAATTCCATAAATTAGTATGTCTAACAAAGTCAGGTTGTATTGTATGGTTTCCATAATCAAAATGAATCAAATGACCTCATGTTCTGTCCCTGTTTGTGAAAATACCTTCAGCCTTTAAGCGTGATGTCCCTATTTTTCTCTTTTTCCCTCAGGTCACAGTTCCTGAATCAATACCTGTGGGGTATTCAGTGCTGACTCTGTCAGCCACAGACTTAGAAAGCAATGAGAACATTTCTTACAGAATTCTATCCTCTTCTAAGGAATTCTCCATTGATCCTAAGAATGGTGAGTTATTTATAGTTGCATTAGTGCTCATAGGTTTGGTTTTCAAAGTAGAAACCTGAAATAACCCTTTCTAAATGCCTCTATAAAAGTTCCCCACCTCCCCACCCCCCACGGAATTATAAGCACGACTGTTTCATTACTCTTCACATCAAGTGCTGCAGTAGCAAATGCCAGTGTTATTTCTCTTCTCCAACATCTCAGTGGCTGGAAAGCAAATGTCACTGTTTAAATGCTGGTAAATGCTCACAAATTCAGAGACCCCAGTATAATAAACACCCAGTTACATCCGTCCAACCAAGCCCAGTTCAGGCAATTATCCCAGGATTCAGCAAGAATCAAAATGATGTTGAAGGGATTAAGATAGTGCTGATGATTTCATATGACTAGAGTTTGGATGCTTTTTTCCCAAGCCAAGTTAAAAAAATCAGTAATAGCATTATATGTTCAATAAGCACAAGAATAATTTTAAAAAGAAAATTATTTAAGCATCTCTACCAACTAGAAACCACTGTGGTGTTTTGGTTTATTTGATGCTTCCCAAGGCTTTTGTCTTTTTATCAGAGACCAAGACATTCGTGGTTGTGAAATGCCTTCAGGCAAGTGATTCTACATTCAATTAAACAGTATATAGAGAAAGTTGAACAGTGAGTGGACATTTAATTTAATTTAAAAGCTAAATTTTATGAAGATGAATAATTAGCAAAACAATGTCCCTAGCAGAGCATACTAGAAAATAACAGGGCCTGGGAGACATCACACTCTGTGTTCCCCATCTCTATCCACCATTGTATCATTTCACAAGTGAGAATTCATTGAAAAATTAACCTTGGGATTACCTGAAAGGGGAATTTAGTCCCAAAATACCAGCATGAAGCCCACCGGGTGTTGTAAATGGAGAATTACGTCCTGTATCATGCTGCCTGTGGATGAACGATTACTGCATGATTACAAACATATCACGAATTTGGCTTTTCTATTCTTCTCTCTGTATCCCCACCTCACCACCCCACCGTCTTTTCTCTCTCTCTCTCTCTCTCTCTCTCTGTCTCTCTTTCTCTAGTCTCAGATGATGGCAACTGCCACCCTGGCCACAGCAAATCACAGTGTGCAAGGCAGTTCTTCTGAGCACTCAATCCTTAGCAACACTTTTACTTGACATGTGCTATTGACAAATTTTGCACTGAGCTATTAATTCAAATATTTTTAAAACATTAAATGTTTAATTTAAAACATTAAATGCAATGTTTAAAACATTAAAGGCAATGTTGAAAATATTAAATGCAATGTTTAAAACATTAAACGCACTAAGCTATTGATTCAAATATTTTTAAAACATTAAATGATGGCTGATTTAGTTCATGGTGAGACTCTAACTGAAACATGGCATTTAAATGTCAGCATTCTGTATTCTTTCTTAGTGACCATCCTTAAGACATATTTATCTTAAAAATGTTTTAACACACATATTTATAAAAATTAAATATTTCTATATTTAGTACAATAAACTTTATTAACTACATTTCAGCAATAAGGGAAATATCGACTTGCATGATCTGTAGGAAAGCCCATCTCTCTAATTAAGCAATAGTATAATAGTAACTCAGCATTATCATTTTTACTGCTTTCATTTGGCTTGAATATCAACAAGTATTTCCAGAATAAGTATCTTTATGCCAGAATATCTTTATACATGTGTTTGTGGGTAGTAGAATGGGGTATAAATTTTACAAACAAAAATATTTTTTAAGAATAGTGGAACCACTTACTATACAAAAATAAAATTCAGAGGAATTTGTGGCAAAAGCAACCTCAAGCGGCACACATATTTCACAGAGTGAATGTCATGAATATTATTTCTGTATCTTACATGTTATAAACATATAAATACAATAATTTGTATTTCTATTTGGAGTCATTGTTCATTGTGACTTAACAAATCTAACAAAGAATTAAACACATATTAGTAGACATTGGATAATCAACTGCCGATTAAATGGATCATCAAAACTGCACCTCACAGTGTTGAAATACTATGTCTTATTTTTCAGGCACAATATTTACTATCAGTCCCGTATTACTTCTGGATACAATATCAACAACTCAATTTCTTGTTGAAGCCAGTGATGGTGGAAATCCTGACCTGAGAGCTCTTACTTTAGTGGAGATAGGAATACAAGATATGAACAATTATGCCCCTGAATTCACAGTCAAATCCTATAATCTTAGCCTAAGTGAGGATGCTCTGGTTGGAAGCACGCTTGTTACGTTTTCAAACATCGACCATGACTGGACCCGTGAAAACACATATGTTGAATATTCCATCATCAGTGGTAATTCACAGAACGATTTTCATGTGGAAACTAATTTCTTTCATTCAGAATATCCTCATAAGCAAGTCGGTTATCTTGTGTTGCTTCACAGTCTGGACAGAGAAGCAAGTGCTAGCCATGAGCTTGTCATTCTGGCATCTGACAGTGGCCGCCCTCCATTGAGTTCCACAGCTGTCATATCAATACAAGTAGTTGATGTCAATGACAATCCTCCAAACTTCAGCAGCCTGAGCTATCACACCCATGTCAAGGAAAGCACCCCTCTAGGGAGTCACATCACTGTGGTCTCAGCAAATGACTGTGACACAGGGTCACATGCAGAAATCATCTACAACATCATCTCTGGAAATGAGAAGGGACATTTTTACTTAGAAGAAAACACTGGAGTTCTTTATTTGATTAAACCTCTGGATTATGAAGAAATGACAAAATTCACCTTAACTGTCCAAGCTTCAGATGCAGAAAAGAAACACTTTTCTTTTGCAGTTGTGTTTGTCAGTGTCCTGGACGATAACGACCATGCACCTCAGTTTATGTTCTCAAGCTTCAGCTGTATTGTTCCAGAAAATCTGCCTATTTCCTCTACCATATGCTCTATAAATGCTCTGGATTTTGACGCAGGTCCGTATGGAGAATTGACCTATTCTATTGTATCACCCTGTTTTCTCACTCATGGAATGTCTTACGATCACAATCTCTTCCTCATTGACCCTTTGACAGGGGATATTCATGCTAAGCAAATCCTTGACTATGAAAATGGCAATAAATACTGCCTCACAGTCCAAGCCAAAGACAAAGGTGATGCAACAGCCTCCTTAGTGGTCTGGGTGGATATTGAAGGGATAGATGAATTTGAGCCGATTTTCACTCAAGATCAGTATTTTTTCACCCTCCCAGAAAAGAATAAAGACAGACAGTTGATCGGCAGAGTGGAAGCCTCAGATGCAGATGCTGGTATTGATGGAGTCATTCTTTACTCCCTTGGAACCTCATCTCCTTTCTTTTCAGTAAATAAAACCAATGGAAATATTTATTTGATTAGAGCCCTTCCCCTAATAAAAAGTCAACTCAACAAAGAAGACACCATGGAAATGAAAATAATCGCTCATAGTCCCAAATCAGACTCCAAGTTTTCATCTTGCACTGTTTTTGTGAATGTGTCTTTCTCCTATGAAGGCACACCCTTGGCAGTGTTCGCCAGCAGCTTTTCGATCAGCCTGGTGGTCTCCTTTTTAGTGTTTCTGATACTCATCTGCATTCTAATTGTAATGATTTTAAGACATAAACAAAAAGACACAATAAACAATTATGAGGAGAAGAAAACCTCATCTTTAGATATGGACTTGAGAGTGACCCGGGATGCCAGTGTGCTCAAAGCCTTCCAGAAAACTGACGACTGCAGTAACGAGGTGGTCCCTGTGGATGCCACGCCGGAATGGTTGAGTTTAATAAGTATCATGGAGAAGGACATTGTCAATCTGTACAGACACTCAAACTCCAGTGGCCACTGTTCTGTGGAAGGAGAAACTGCAGAAGATAAGGAAATCCAGAGGATAAATGAGCATCCCTACAGAAAGGGCTCAGACTCAGCTCTGAGTGACCGCGAGTCCAGGGTGCCAGACTCGGGTATCCCGAGGGACTCAGACCAGCTCTCCTGCCTATCTGGGGAAACCGATGTGATGGTGACTGCCGAAACAGCAGAAGCCAGCCAAACATTTGGGGAAGGAGATCAAGGGGAAGGCTGCAGCACCACCTGTGCTCAAAATAATGTGTTACCCCAGACAGTTCAGAAGAGAGAGGCAAAAGAGAGCATCCTGGCTGATGTTAGAAAAGAGTCTGTCTTTATTTCAGGTGATCAGGAAGTAAGGTGTGCAGCTCTTTCAACTCAGACAACCTCTGATCATGATGGAAAAGGCAACTATCACTGGAATTATCTTCTCAGTTGGGAGCCCAAATTCCAACCTCTTGCCTCAGTATTTAATGATATTGCAAAACTAAAGGATGAACATTTGCATATGCCTGGCATTCCAAGAGAGAAGAAATCTTTTGTTTTTCCACCCCCTTTGATAACAGCAGTAGCCCAGCCTGGGATTAAAGCAGTCCCACCAAGAATGCCAGCAGTAACCCTGGGGCGGGTGCCTCCAAAACACCCACGCTCTCCCATCCCCTACCATCTTGGTTCTCTGCCAGAAGCCATGACTCCCAGTTTTTCTCCATCTCTTTCCCTATTGACAATGCAGCCTCCTGCCTTGTCTCCACTGTTGTCAGAAGGAGAATTATTAGGAACACACGTCAGTGGTACATGCCATGAACTTAAAGCAGAAGATGAAGTTCAAATATGAAACCACTGGGATGGCAAGTACCTGCTCACCATCGGTCATGAATGAATGAACAAAATGTTTTCAAACCAGCAACTCGAGATTGGGCTCATTTTTATCTAAAAGCAAGTGATGTAATTTAGTTAGAGTTTTTAAAACTTCCCCATTAAAGTTTCTCAAATTTCTTCCAGCCTTAATGAAAAGTTATTTCCTCTTTTAATCCTTATGTGTTGCTCTCAGGACTCACATTTGTATATATTAAGTAGTGTATATTCTGTCAGACCTGTTGTCTGTATGATTAGACTTCCAAAGAACACAGTGAACTTAACTGACTGCCAGAATGTTTATATGGAAACAAAATACAGTGTACTCTGGTCACGTTGCTGCTGATCACACTGCTATATCAAAAACAAATTAGTAAAGGCTAAATGGAGAATGAGTTTAGGTCAGAACATATTATAACAGAGAGGGGAAGTCTAGAGGAATAAACTTTCACTTTAAGATAGAGCAACAGTCGGTGGATCTGATATATTTAGAGGAGTATTTCTCCATCTTTCCCCATATACCATACCTGTAGAGTTTAGCCGTAATTGAATTTCAATGTGGAGTTTTTTGGAAAACTAATAAAAAATTCAGAAGGAAATTTGTCATAACTCTGTGCCAATAGGGAGAAACAAATAGGATTTATAATGATAGGTAATATAAATAATTACTCTTGGTTAAATAAACCAGAAATGCACGTTCCTGATAGAGGGCCAGGATTGATACAATATTTATGTGGTTTGCTACCACCTGAGACGTATTATCTTGGCCTTCTTTGCAAACAGAATGGATTTTTTTTTCAGGTCTTGTCTTATAAGTCGGTGTGGGTAAAGACATTAAACTTCAAAGGTTAATTTATAGCAATTTCTTCATTGTATTTTCTTCTAGATACAGTAACTTTTGTGTGAAATAATGTATCCACTCAGTGTTAGTTTTTAAAGTTTCTGTAGATAAAAATCATGTTATTAGCTAATGAAAAATCTCATAGAGTAATTTAGCAATATATTTTTAAATGAAGTTTTTTTATGGAAATGTTTCTACTATAAAAGTTACGAATAGAAGTCACAAGTCTTTTTACCATTTGCTCACACACATGTGCAGCTTTAACTGTCATTAGATGGAGCAGTTTGGCACATGGTTAAAATGACTCTGTACAATTACTATTTTAGAAATATAGCAGTGCTAGATGGTGCTCATATACAATGCTCTAGCCTTCTTTCTGATGAGCCTGGGAATCCTTCGCAGATTCTCATGCCTGTCAGGAAGATGGAGGGCATCCTGACAATGGTGGTTCAGAAGTCCTCTTCCCGTGGTCAGCACCAGGGCCAGGTGTTAGGCTAACAGTTTAGGAATTCTAATGTGAAATCTAAAGGGTATCGTGTGGCTTTCTTAGTAGTTAGGATGGGCTTCTACTACAGAAATAATTCCTTTGTGTTCTTCTTCCATAGGCCTCATCTGTGAAATTTTTTGACATAATTTCTCTTTACTAAAAAATATTGCAGGGTGCAGTGTTTGATATCTGGTTTTGTAGATAAATAATTCTACAGCTTCCTATGCTGATATTTTCTATTATCTATCTATGCTGACTCAGATTGAGAACAAATGTATAAAGCTATATTACAAATTGTACGAAACATGAAGGTTTTTGAATAAGCCTGAAATCCTAGGAAAAATCCTTTAGGAGTAGAAAATTTAAATATTATGGGACTGATATATGTTTCTCCTTTTCTTCCTGGCATCTGGGGAAGAAGATTTCATGACTTATGTTAAAAAAAAAAACAAACCCACACATATTTAATCATTTATGTGTTCCAGTATTTATTATCTCTGACTCTTTTGAAAACATTGCTTTGAGCATAGAAAGAAACCCTATACTATTTTTTCCTAATTATATATAGAAGTTTTTTTCACAATAGAATTATTTCTGGAAACCAAGAACATTTTGTTGTTTTTAATTAAACAGGTTCTTCATTTACTTATGCTTAAAAAGAGTTATTCGTGTACCTATTCCCTAAGTTATTTATTACTGTGATTTATTTACTCATTATGGATGTGATTCTGTATGTTTTCTAGCCATTGCATAACAACAGAAGACATGTAATAGAGCTTTTTTACCAATATTTAATGGATTTTTAATTGATGGGTTTATTAGTCTGCATCCAGTGCCACGATGCCACCAAACAAGTACTACAAGTGGGATTGGGGGTAAAAATGTGAACACGCTGGTTAAGTGTTTGCAATAAATCGTATGTCAGCTCTTTCAACTACAGTGCTTTTTTTTCCTAAGTAAACAATATAATTTGTACATTTTTCCTTCAAGTTTAATATTAACTTGCCTCATATGTTCTGGGTTACTTTGCTGATCTATGCACTGGCTTTAGCACTCTGGAAGGGGTACAGAACTTGTTAGTGGAAAATCATATTAAGCCCCAAATTCATAAGCTATAAAATAAAAGACAGTTGTCTCTTGTGGAATTTTGGCTGCCTGAAATTCTGGACTTTCTTGTTGGCAGCCTTAAAAATACTGGTATAAATCAGTACCAAATGGATATCAAAATTCCATGTCCTAGTAGTAATCATTGAATTGGCGTCCAAAACAGATTCCTGGGCAAAGAGAAAGAAAAATTCTGTATCTTTAGGGATTTGATCATTTAACTCTTTTAAAAATTATTAAAATGCACTCTACATTACTGGCTGCCTCCATGTATTCATATTCAATCTATAATAGACATCCAGTTGAGACAGGATTTGTGTTTCTCAGCACCTTCACCTTTAGCCCTCCTTGCTGTGTTTTCTAGAAGTTATAGCAATGAGAATTAATTGTAAATTTTAAAATTATTTTCATCCAAACAGACGCTTTGTTACTTTTGTTCTGCCATTCTATACATACCTTAACTTTAAAAAGCAAGACATAACTAAGGATCTAAGATAATCCACTTCAAAGCAATAAAATATATGGTGTTAATATGGTCAGTGTATTCTCACGTGATATTCCAGATAAGCAAATTGAGTTTATTTTCACAGCATGTTTTACTTGAGCTCAAAGGTATAGAGCCATCTATTTGGCCATAACTGAAGGAAATTAGAATGGAAGATGGTCCTGTACAGGAGGGATACTGGGATCCAGCGGAGTTGCAGAAGATTTGCTTAGGACCCAAACGAAGCATTTCAGTAGGAGTTTTTACCCACCACAAAGATGGAAGTAGAAAAGTGAAAGAGGAAGGGAGGGGCAGAGGCAGGGAGGGACAGAAGAGAAATAGACAATTAAATCTTAAAATGAATAATTAGGACACAAGTAAAGAAATACAAGAAAGTAGATGGGTAAGGACTTTTAAAAAGTAAGTAATTTTTAGTGTATGAAGATTTTTCTGAGTCATTTGCCCTTCACAGATTCATCCTTTTGAAGAATCTCTTTTCCTCCTTCCTTTGTGTTCCTCTCAAATCTCTCTCTCCATTGTCTGACAATTTAGATGTATCAAGCTGTGAATTGAAAGCTAGATGATAATGAATGAGAATACATTTGACCATGAAAACTTGCATTTATTGTGTTTTTTTGGGTGAATTTCAGAACAAAAAGGTAGGAATGATTACCTTATTTCCCACTCTACACTGGCATTGAGAATGACACAGTTTTAAGTAGTTGCTTTCAGTCACACAAACAAGTAAATTGACATTCAGAAGACAGTGGGTCAGAATGTGGAATTTCATTACCTAATCTTTTTTCCTGATGGCTGGTCCGTTTTTAAAATGAGTGCATGCTTGACAGTTGTGAGTTTATGTTAAAATATTACATTTTATATCACTTTTAAACCACAGTATAAAATAACACAAGGGCATGGTCAATAGTTTGTTCTCAAACATTGTCAATTTTATTTGAATTCTGGTGCATAAATTATTCATAAATTAAATTATTCCATATAGATCAAATAAATTTGTCTATTAGAAACAGAATGTGGCCATCTTAGAAAGATCCAGCCTAAAGTGGCTGGAGTATCAAACTATACCTTTCTCTTATAAACTCAGAACTTGGCTATTTGATGACAATTAACACTTCCTACTGTTTTGGTCTACATATCTTTATTCATTTCACCCAATGCATTTGCTAAACCAAAACTGTGAAGTGAGTAATAGAGAGGGGAAAGGCATGCCAAATAAATAGCAGATGCACAAGTACATCTCTTGAATGAGAAAGCATTATTTTGGTTAGAAAACTAAATAAATGTATTTCATTGTTAGATAGTAAACCCTCAGGGCCTGTCTCCACTTGCATTATGAGGTACAGATGGTTTTTAGAATGAATGAGTACATATGTGAACGGGCACAGAGGATGCTGTAATGCAAGGATGTGATACATAGCCTTGAACCCATGAGGTGAGAATGCTACAATAGTTCTGTGATTTTAGCCAGTCACAAAGCAGAGAGAAAGTAAGTTTAAACATTATATCAAAATATTATAGAATATCTTATAAAATGCCAAAGGAATAGTAATTTCTTCTGTAATCTGGTTTGGTTTTTTTCCTTCTCTTTGCCTTCCCCACAATATACATGTATATCTTGTGAAGTTTAGACATAAGAGAAACAAGCTATATATGACATTCAAAAGCATATTGTCTGAGACAGCAACATGACATGACCAAGCACATTGGTTTAATTTAATTTCTGATCTCATAATAAACTGTAACTGCCCTATAGCAGCATGGCAGAATGAAGTTCTATCAGTATGATAACAAAATGCAGTTCAGTAGATATGCCTAGAATGTTTACATTGAAATGTATCAATATTTAAAGTACAAACAACATAAGGAATTTATGAGGGATATTCTATATGTGCATATACTTAGTGTGCGTCAAGGGTAACATTTTAAACAAATACAGATTATCTCATAAGTGTGTGCCAGGGTATTAGGGAAGGGAGTAAACATGAAATTTCTCCTCACACCACAAACAAGTAATTCTCAGAAAAACCAGCCTAGTGAGATAGGATAGAAAGACAGTGTAGTATGATGTCTCTCCAAAACTAAATAAAGAAAGTGATTTAGGTTTTAGTCAGGGCAACATGGCAGCATCAGTGCAGACTTTTAAACCATCCCAATTCCCCTTACAAAATGGTTAGAGCATCTAGAATAGTAAAAGTAAAACCTCATGGTCATCTTCAACAAAAACAAGGGTCATTCTTACAAATTCTAGAGCATGGGTAGGTAAGAAAAATTACCAACTATTGGCAGTAGCAGAGAGGAGAAAGGGGGAACTTCCAACTTTCTGTGAGCTGGAGTACCAAGAATCCACAAGTACTCACCTACTAAAGCAGAAGTCTGCTCTTGGATGGAAACCTAGCAGGCAGGTCTGAGAATAATTGCCAAAACTAGAGAGAGGTTACAGAGCAGCAACTCTATAGATGGGTGTAGAAAAACTAAAGTGAAATCAGATTATGCAGGGGCACTCAAGTCCCAGAGCCTCTGGAAATAGTCAACCAAAATTTCCTTCTGTAAGAAGAGAACCCCACACTAAGTAAAGTCTACTGAAAATAGAATTCAAATCCACATAAATAGAAAATGGAGAGAAGTCCTAGATATAAAGGAGAAAAGGGACCAGAGAAAGCAGAAGGTACAAAGAGGCCTTATTTGTAAATATTTTGCAGAAACAAAAGAAGAAGAAGTCTTAAAGCCATGCATGAATCTAGGAAGGCTATTCTGGTCTGCTACCGCCCTTACATTATAACCCCTAAAATATAATATAATCCATCTCAATAAAACATGAGCAACAGGAAATAATTCCAGAATAAAATGTCTTGCAAGCAAAGACATTTTATTTCGTACATGTGCTGACTGACACAATAATGAACAGTGAAGATACACTAGAAAAATATAGCAAAAAGGCCAATAAAAGTATTTTTTACTTAATATTTCAAAACCAGCTAAAGAACATTAGGAAAATAATAAAAACTGTAAAGGTTGCATAATCAATCAGACAAGGTGAAAATTAAAAGGCTAACCAAGAGGAGGATACTAAAAAAATTATTCCTCAAGAAATAATTGAGGAACCTCCATACTGTTCTCCTAGTGGAGGTACCAATTTACATTCTCACCAACATTGTAGAGGGTTCCTCTTCCTCTGTTCCTCAAAAAACAAAAACATAGAACTACCATGTGATCCAGCAATCCTATTGCTAGGTATATATTCAAAACAAAGGAAATCAGTACATCAAAGAGATATCTTCACTCCCATGTTTATTGCAGCACTACTCACAATAGCCAAGATATGGAATCAACCCAAGTGTCTATCAGTGGATGAATGGATAAAGAAAATGTAGTACAGGTAGATGCACAATAGAATATTACTCAGCCATAAAATCAGAATGAAATTCTGTCATTTGCAGCAACATGGGTGGAACTGGAGGACATTATGCTAAGTGAAATAAGCCTGACACAGAAAGACAAATATTGAGGTTCTCACTAATATGTGGGAGCTAAAAATTACTAAACTCATGGAGATACAGAGTAGAATGATGGTTACCAGAGGGCAGGAAGGGTAGTGGGGAGGGGGGATAAAGAGGGTATGGCGAATAGATACAAAAATACAGTTAGATAGAAGGAATAAGATTATTTCAAAATAACGGAAAGCATAAAATTGGAATGTTCCTAATACGAAGAAATGATAAATGCTTGAGGTGATGAATATCCCAGTTTCCCTGATTTGATCATTATGCATTATATGCTTTTATCAAAATATCACATGTACCACATAAATATATATAACTGTACAACTAGTATCTGTAATAATTAAAAATAAAAAAGTGTAAACAAAAAAATTGAAAATGAGAGAAAAATTCAGAAGACTAAACTGGAAAGAACAAAAGTAAATAAACCCCAATGAAAATACAGTAAGAGAAATAGAAAATGGAAAGGAAAAAATATTAAAAATCAAATGGAATTGAAAATATAGTAAATTCATGCCATATGATAAATATGATAAATTATACCATATGTCATAGACATATGTGTATACACATATATACACACACACGACATTATATATATACATATATCATAGAGAAGGCTATGAGTATGTAAGACCTCAAGGAACATTTTTCAAGAATCAAGTAGAAAATGAGTTTCAGACAACTGGGAAATACTGGGGCAGGTCCACCATAAGGCCACTAAAGATATTTAACTGTAGAGGTGATGGTGGACATAAAGGTGATAGAATAGTATATGCTTAATATATGCCCTGATAATCTGAATAAATTTTAACTACAAAAATGAGAGAAGAAAGGTAGAGTATATGGAAATAGAATGCTTTCTTATTGCCTGATAGGTATTAACTGGGAGTAACAGCTATTGCCATAAATTAGAAAAATGAAGAAATTAGAAGAAAAGAAATATTAAAGGTTAAAAAATTAACAAAAAACTCACAGAATTTATGAATAAATAAATCTTGTTCCCTAAAAATCAATAAAATTAAATAAATTAAATGTGAGAAAGTAAAAAATAATAGCATACAAAATAAGAAAGAGCAAACAGGGGATAATGAGAGCCACCAAAGAGAGGAGTTAACATCAAAAGAGACTTTTCTTCACAACTATATAGAAATTTATTGAAATATTTAAAAATGCATTTTATAGGAAAATTTAATTTACTAAAATTGATCTCAGTAAACACAGAATCTAAATAGACCAAACTTAAAAGAAAAAAATAAAGATATAAAGAAGCACCCTCACGAAGTTTCAGCGTGACATCTTAAAAATCCTTTAAATCCTAGATCATCCAAATGCTATATAAACTATTCCAAAGCAAGAAAAAATAAGGAAAATATTTAAAATATTTTAATGAATTGAATGTAGAATTCATACCAAAATCTTAAAAACTGTACAAAATAGAAGACTATAACTATTCCCACTTATAAATAGGTAAGCAAAATTCTAAAATAAAATATTAGCAAAAAGAATTAATAGCATATTTTAAAATAATACCTCAAAACATGTAGGATTTATTTCATAAACACAAAATGATTCAATATTAAGAAAACAATCAATGTAATTCACATTAATAGAGCTGTGGGAAAAAAAAATAAGAACATTTTCTTAAGTGGCAAATAGGCACTTAACAAAACCCAATACCCAGTGATGTAAAAAGCACTCAATAATCATCAATGATTAATCCTTAAAATCGTTATTTTAAATATCATTTAAATTTTAAAATCATTATCATCCTTAAAATGATATTTAATCCAAAAGCCAGATCTTCCCCAATGGAGACACTCTAGATTCTTTCTGGTGAAAGGAAGAACAAGAAAACATGCCTAGTCTCTCTGCTAAAATTTAATGTTGTATTGTAGAAATTAGTCCATACAAGTAGACAAGACAGCAATTAGAAACATCAGAGTTTGAAAGAATAAGGTGAAACTATCTCGATTGGTACACTGTGTTATTTTTCTGGAAAGCTCAAAATAATTGATGGAAAACTACCATAAACAAAAAAAATTAGTAAAGTTGCAAGATATAAAATAAATATGCAAGAAATTACATCACTACTCTTTACATATATGAATAACAATCAGAGGATGAATGAAAGAGAAGATTCCATTTACAATTAAAGAAATCTAAGCAAAAACTTAGCCCCAAAAATGTCTAACTTCTATGTGAGGAAAATTATATCTCCAGAAGTGCATAGAGTAAACTCGAGTAGATGTTTTTGAATAGAAATAGTAAATGTTAGAAAAATGCCAGTTGTTCCTAAGTAAATTTACAAATTTAACCTTATCTTAATATACTTATTATATTTTTTTCTGGAGTTCAAGAACTTGATTATACTGTTTATTTGGAAGTATAAACAGACAAGATAACTGGGAAACACTAAAAAAAGCTGTGTGTGTGCGTACGCATGTGTAACAAACATGCACTCATGCACTAACCTTATCAGATAACAAATGTATTATTAAAGCCTCAATAATTAAAATAGGATGGCACTGGGGCATGACTAGATAGACTAATGGAACAGAATAGAAAATACAAAAATGGATCCAAGTGCATGGAAGGCTTCCTGTAATGATGAATTAGGTTGTTGTATACCAACCCCACCACTGAGAATAAGTACAAAAAGCTGGATTAAAAAAAGGAGGAAGGACAGAGGAGGAGTGGAAGCTAGAGGCATAAGAGTAGAAGGAAAAGGAGAAGAAGAAAAAGAAACAGTTTTGTGTATGTGTGTTTGTATGTGAAGCATCAGAGAACCACCAAGGCAGTTAAGACTTGAGATGCCATGCTCCTGGAAAGATGAGAAACACAGAGAGGTAAACCTAATAGTACACTGTGCCTCTAATCCCCTTGAGGCTCAGCAGCAATGTCAACTGCAAGGTGAAGTAGCTAAACAGAACTTGTGGCAATTTCATGGGGACAAAAATTAGAGTTAAGGGTTGTAAACCCAAACGTATCTGAGACAGGTATCAATCAATTTAGAAAATTTATTTTACCAAGGTTAAGGACATGCTCATGACATAGCCTTGAAAGATCCTGATGACATGTTCCCAAGGTGCTTGTGGTACAGCTTGCGTTTTTATACGTTTTAGGGAGACATAATACATCAATCAATGCATGTAAGATGTACGTTGATTCAATGTGCAAAGCAAGACAACTCAAAGTGGGGGTTCCCAGGTCATAGGAACAGTTAAAGATTTTGTGATTGGCAATTGCTTGAAAGAGTGAAATTATCTAAACACCTGGCATCAGTAGAAAGGAATGTCTGTGTTACAATAAGGGGTCATGGAGACCAAAGTTTTATCATGTAGATGAAGACTCAAGGTAGCTGATTTCAGAGAGAATAAACTGTAAATATTTCTTACCAGACTTAAAGTCTGTGTTGAGGTGAATGTTGGTTGGCTTTTCCTGAATTCCAAAAGACAGGAGGTAAAATTAGGCATCTCCAACTCCCACTTCCTATCATGGCCTGAACTAGTTATTCAGGTTAACTTTGGAATGCTGTTGATTGAGAGGAGGAATTCATTCAGATAATTGGGGTCTTAGAATTTTATTTTTGATTTGCTTACCAAGGAGGCAGGCCTTTGATAAATATGCCAGCCTGTAAGTTGGAAATCTTAGAAAGCTACACCTCAGGAGCAGAGGTAAACCAGAAAAGACAAGCTCTCACAAAGTATATTGCCAAGTTTCAAATAAAATCAATCACGTATTTGAGTCTGGTAATCTGTCACTACTCTAACTGCCTGCCAAAAATAATATTTAGACCTCTATAGAAGATAAAATCATTCAGAGCATTTGTGATTATTCACAACAATGTCCAGCATTCAATCCAAAATTGCTAGAGATACTGAGGAAAAGGCCACATGACCACAGCTTATATATAATATATATATTGTATATTATATAAAATTATATTATAATATAATTATATGTATCATATAATTATATATTGTAATTATATATATAATTACAATATATAATTATATATCATATATTATAATAATAATAATATGTTATTATATATTATAATATATATTATATATTATAATTATTATGACATATAATATATATTATAATTATATATATATTTATATATAATAATATATATTATAATAATTATAATAATATATATTACAATAATTATAATAATATATAATATATTATTATAATTATAATAATATACAATATCTTATAATAATTATAATAATATACAATATATTATAATAATTATAACAATTATAATATATTATAATAATTATAATATATAATATATTATTATAATTGTAATTATATATCATTATATATAATATATAATATAATATATCAGATATATATTATATAATATATAATATATTACATAATAATATAATATATAAAATATATTATATATTATTATAATTATATATAATATATAATATATATAATTATAATCATATATAAAATATATTATATATGATTATAATTATATATAATATATAAAATATATTACATATGATTATAATTATATATAATATATAAAATATATTATATATGATTATAATTATATATAATATATAAAATATATTATATATTATTATAATTATAATAATTATAATGATATATATTATATATCATTATAATTATTATAATTATAATAATTATATTATATATCATTATAATTATTGTAATATTATAATAATTATTATAATATTATAATATTAATTATAATGATATATAATATATATTATATATCATTATAATTACAATAATTATAATGATATATAATATATATTATAATTATAATAATTATAATGATATATAATATATATTATAATTATAATAATTATAATGATATATAATATATTATTATAATTATAATTACAATAATATATATTATTATATATTATACCATATAATATATTATATAATATAATTATATTATAATATATATTATACATTATATAATTATATTATAATATTATTATATATTATATAATAATATTATAATATATATTATATATTATACTATATATAATATAGTATAATATATTATATATTATACTATATATAATATATAATATGTACTATATTATATACTATATATACTATACTATATATAGTATATATAGTATATATATACTATATACTATATACTATACTATATACTATATACTATACTGTATACTATATACTATACTATATACTATACTATATACTATATATACTATATACTATATATAATATATATACTATATATACTATATATATACTGTATATATACTATATATAATACTATATATAATATAGTATAATATATTATATATTATATTATATATTATATATCATAATATTATATAATATATTATATATAATATTATAAAATGCATATTCTATTATAAATACATAATAGAAACAGGCAACAGGAAATTCATGTATTGCATTATCCCATGTGGACTTTCAAATAGCTGTTCAAGAAATTAGATGCCATAAAAGAGAATATCAGGAGAGAACTGAAAACTATTTTTTTAATGAAAAAGAAATTCCAAATTATAAAATACAACTGCCACTTCACACCTACTAAGATAGCTATAATAAAAAGAAAGATAATAACAGGTGAGAGTTAGTGATGATACGGAGAAATCGGAACTCTCATATACTGCTGATGGGAATGTAAAATGGTACAGTCTGTATGGAAACTGTCCAGGAAGTTCTCAAAAAGTCAAATCATAATACTCTGTAATTCCATTCCTAGGTATATATCCAATAGAAATAAAAGTTATGTTCATATGAACATTTGTCCAGGAATGTTTATAGCAATATTATTTATAAAAGCCAAAAAGTGCAAACAACCCAAATGTCAATTAACTGATTAATATATAAACCAAATTTGGTATAGCGATAAAATTGAATATTATTCAGCAAAAATAAATGAAGTACTGACACATGCTGTAAGACAGATGAACTTGAGAAAAATTATGCAAAGTGAAAAAATCCAGTCACAAAAGATCACATATTTTATGATTGTTTATGTGTAATTTCCAGAAAAAGCAAATATATAGAGAAACAGAAAGCAGATTAGTGGGGCTTAGAGGTTGGAGAGTTGGGAGAAGATGGTGAATGACTGCTAATGGGTATGGGGTTTCTTTTTTGATAATAAAAATGTTATAAAATTAATTGTAGTGGTGGTTATATGACTGTGAATATACTAAAATCTATTGATTGTACAGTTTAAATAGGTGAAATATTACATGATGTGTGAATTATATTATATATGAATTATATATTAATAAATGAGTTAAGATACAGTGAAAATTAAGAACTCGATGTTTGCATTAGATTAGACACAAATAAAGAGAGGATTAGTAAATTAGAAGATATAGCTAATGAAAATATACAGACTGAAACACGGAGAGATGTTTGGAAAATACTGTAAAGAAAATAAGGGATGAGTGGAACAAAATAAAAAGATCTAACATAAACCTTAATTTATTACACACAGATTCTATGTGTAATTGGAATCTCAAAAAGAGGATGGAGATAATGGGCCAGCAGAAATATTTGATAAGACAGCAGCTGAGAATCTTTCAAAACTGACATTTAATCACAATTTTGTATGTGCTACACACCACAGACATGATAAACAAAAAGAAAACCATGATGAAGCACATCACAGCAAAACTGCTATAAAACAAAATAAAAATATCTTAAAATCATTCAGAGAGAAATGACACATTATCTTCAAAGAACTGAGTGCATATGGAAATATAACACATGATAAAGGCCATACATTTAAGAAAAGAGGAATTTTTAAATCAGTGTGGTTGATGTAACTGGAGAGTTTTATGAAAAAAGATCAAGCTGAATTCATACCACACACCAGGATAAACTATACAAATAAATATAAGTAAATACTAGAAGAAAACCCAAGTGCATAAACTGGGAATAGGAAAATATTTTCTTTTTTTTTTTTTTTTTTGAGACAGAGTTTCACCCTTGTTGCCCAGGCTGGAGTGCAATGGCTTGGATTACAGGCATGTGCCACCACGCCTGGCTAATTTTGTATTTTTAGTAGATATGGGGTTTCTCCATATTGGTCAGGCTGGTCTCGAACTCCCAACCTCAGGTGCTCCAACTGCCTCGGCTTCCAAAGTGCTGGGATTACAGGCGTGAGCCATCACGCCCAGCCAATATTTTCTGATAAACTCAAAATCCAGAAGCAATAACAGAAATTGGTGACAAATTTGACTAAAAAATATTTTGCATGGCAAAAACAAACTCTAAATCAATTACAATATTCAGGAGGATGGGTTCTCTGGCCTCATGTCAATCTTGTGATGTGAAAGTTTGGGTCATGTGATTGACAAGCACTTGGTGGAGAAAGGCCAGTTCCTCAAAGGAACATACTTCTGTCACTATAACACCATCAATTCGATACTATTTTTATGTTGCATGTTCACTTATAACACAGATTTGTAAGTATACCTGGCTAAACCATGAATTCACCAGTTTTAAGTGCTATTGCACAGAGCAGAGCAGAAGAGTAAAGCCTCATAATGCTAGTAATTGAATCTGCAGGTAATCTCTAAACTTGGCTTTTAATTTTTATTTCTCATTTCCTTATCTATCATTTTTACTCTGTCATTCATTTTTCTCTTCAGCTAATATAATGGAAATAATTTGCCTATTATTAGAATATTAAAGTAATCTTCAGCAATGAGACACAAGCAAATAGACTTTGATTATGAAGTTCAACTTTTTCTGATTTAATTTATGTAAAAGTATAGCTTCTATTTTTATCTAAAAATTATGGAAAACCCCTATCCTAAATGTTAATTACAGGAAGCATATGTGGTTAATTTTATGAAATGGACAAATTGAAAGTAATGAAAATAAAGGTTTCAGATTATTGTCAGATTATGTGTCACATAAAAGATAATATATTAACCTTTGTGAACTTAAATAAATAATAGCTAAATTTTATTGAGTGTTTGTTATGTGCCAAATCCGGTGCTAAATGTTTTAAGTGTAGTATATTTTGTTTAATCTTCAAAATAACCCTTCAGGGTAGGTACTAATAGGGTCCCATTTTATTAATAAGGAAACCATGGCTAGTAATTGGTGGAACCCGGACTCCAACTCAGTGGTGTGACTGGAAGCGCTTCTCTTAACCCCTTCACTACATTGTCTTAAAGTGTGTCTTTTACACACTTGAAAGCACCTTAGGAAGGTCTAATTTTTAAAACAATAAACTTATAGTGGCCCTAAGTTATTCCATTTTGTGCTGGTATAAAGAACACTTGAGAAGGGGCAATTTATAAAGAAAATAGATTTATTTGGCTCATGGTTCTGCAGGCTGTACAAAAAGTGTAGTGCCAGCATCTGCTTCTGGTGAGGGCTTCAAGAAGTATCTAACCATGGTGGAAGGGGAAGGGAAGTGGCACGTCACGTGGTGAAAGAAGGATCAAGAGAGACGGGGAGGAGGAGCCATGCTTTTTTAAAAAACCAGCTCTGTGTGTACTAACAGAGCAAGAACTCACAGGGAGGGCACCAACCTATTCATGAGGGATCCACCCCCATGACCAAAGAGCACCGACTGGGCCCTGCCTCCAACATTAGGGATCACCTTTCAACATGAGCTTTGGACAAATATCCACTGTATGTCAGATCCTGTTTTAAAAATTCTTTAATATGCACAGATCATGTTCAACAAATGATAAATAAGCCATATGGCCATTGGGCAGATATTTTCCTTGTGTTGGAATCTATAGTCATAGTGAATTCATAATTGAAGGATTATTCTGCAGACACATAAATATAATTGTTCTGATTCCCACCTTTTCTTACATACAAAGAAAGTCATGTTTAAAATAGAACTGATGACTTTTCTGGCCAAAATGGCTCCAAAAGTTCATATATTGCTTCAGTTTTCACTGCAGAAAAATAGCAACAAGAGATAAAATGCTTAAAGCACAAATAAAAGTAAAAATGGCATAGGCAAATTAAAACACAAGAAAATCATCTCCATGGCAATATCCAGTAAAGTTGAAGATATCTTAGAAAGTGGGATAATTTCATTTCTTGGTATGTACTCTAGAGAAAAATCTCCCAAGATATTGAACAAGAAATGAGCAGTGTGCAAGGCTGAAGTTTGGGCCTGGTCTACTCCAGGAAGTAGGCATTGCTAGACATGGACATTTTACATTTATGAAGGAAAGTGCTTAAAATGTTCTTTGCAAGATGGGGAACATAGCTAAGCTAAGTGCTTAAAACCAGAAGCAGGTTAGGGCTGCTGAGCTCCCTCCTCCAAAAAAGGATAGAACAAGATAAGTTGCTGACCACCTGAGAACTTGAGAACCTGGATAGACACTCGATCTCATGAATAAGAACTAAGTCAATCTGCCCATGACTTAAGGATCACTTCTATTACTATTTAAAAGTGTACCAATAGCTGTATATAATAGTAGGGAAAAAAGAAAGGAAGGTAGGCAGGCAGTCAGGAAGGATGGAAGGAAGGAAGGAAGGAAAGAAGGAAGGAAGGAAGGAAAGAAGGGTGGGAGGGAGGGAGGGAAGGAGGGAAATTTGGGAAAAAAAACTGTCAACAGTCCATATTTATAGCCAATAGCACTATCTAGACATCTATTCTTTATGTAAACTATTAGAACAGAGAACTCATAACATTTGTGAATACAAGATCAATATCAAATATCTTTAACACCTTTATATACAATCAAATGGAAAATGTAATAGAAGAAAAGCTCATAATCTCATTCACAATAACAAGGACTATAAGGTGTTTAAGAATAAATATAACAACATTTTGAAGATCTTTTGGAAAAAAATTTTAAATTATTATTTTAGGAAATAAAATACCTTATTAAATGATGATATATAGTGGAAAATAATAATAATTTAACTGTGATAATTCTCTATGAATTCATTTATAAACTCAATGCAATTTAATCAAAGGGCCAGTCTGGATTTTTGTGGAATTTGACAATACTATTTAAAAGTTAATACAGAAGAATAAAGATACAAGAACAATGAAGACAACTTTGAAGAAAAAAGATAGGATAGGAGGATCCTATGAGATAGAAAGATGTGAATAGATTAGAGTAGCCTAGAAATACACACCTGTGTGGAAATTTGATACGGAGATAGCTTAGTAAATAGAGAGTGTATAATTTAATAAATGGTGCTGAATTATTGTTATTTTTATAAAAAAGAAAATGAAATTGATCTCTTCATCACATATACGAAATTAAAATTAAATTTTAAACTTTGAGATTAAAATATCGGAGAGTATCTTTATAGTCTTAGAGTAGGAAAGACTGTTAAACAAAATACAAAATACAAAAACACAAGAAAAGATTCATAAATTACTTTAAAATTAAGAAGTAGTGTTGAAACAATCATGCTATACAAAGTTATAAAAGAATCCATAACCTAGAAGAAGACATTTATAATATACATCATGAAAAAAAGCCTTAATATCCATAACCTTTTTTAGGTTGGTGCAAAACAGTTTTTGCCATTGAAAGTAGTGGCAAAAACAGCAATTACTTTTGCAACAACCTAATAACAAATTAGTAAGAAAGTGCTAGCTTAATAGATAAATGACAAAGAAAAATTACAGAAAAGGAAATTTGTATAGTCAATAAACATATACATGTTCAATGTCATACAAGTACACAATGGTGCTCACCATTGGGAAGACAGGAGCATGGGGTCTTCAAATGTGGTTGTAATATTTTATTACTTTTAAAGATCTGAAGCAAATCTAGCAACATAGTAAGCTTTCACAGAGCTGAGTAGTTGGTAGTATTTTTCAAGTAAAAAATAATGACTACAAGTATCAATATCAAATAAAAAGATTTTACTTTAAAAACTTGGCTGCTTCTAAATTCATATTCATACTGCTTACTTAGGAAAACTAACTTGTCTTCTAAAACAGTGTTTTTTCTATGCAAACTGTGGCAACGAATCTTTAAGCATTTAAGTGCTGTGGAAAATTTTTTAGGCATATCTTTAATCAGCATCCTCTGCCAATGAGTTTTCTTTTCTTTCACATTACAAAGAATGTCAGTAGTGAATGCAATCATGTAACTCTACAACATTACTAGGGGTGAACCACAGAACCTGAGAACTGTTGGGGTTTTTAAAACACACATTTTAACTTTGAGCAAAAGAGCCCCTTGTTTCTGTGATGAATGAGATGTGGCATTTTCTGATTGGCAAGTGACCCATAGAAAGCACATGGAGAATGATCATGTCACCATTCAACTTCGTAATTAAGTGTAGTTTTGTTTGTGGCCTTAATTGCATTTGTTGGAAGCTGAGTCCTTGATTTCTTAATCATGTCTACATTTTTACTTGCCTATGTAAAAATGAATAAGAAGAGGAGGTATGTCTCCAAAGAAGTATAAGTTTGGGAGATTTGTTTGGTATAGATAAGCAGGGTGTTTATCCTATTATTTAGCTGCCATAGTTCTCCCAGGAAAAAGCTGAGTCTTTGTATCATCTGGGCATTTAATGATGACTGAGAATTTGTCCTTCTAGCTAAATGCTGCCAATGTGATATTTCTCCCTTAACTGCCTTGCCTCTATTAATAAATGGGCCAATTTAAGTGTCTAGGTCCTTGACATATCTTTACATACACAGATGTTGCATCCTAGCAGAATTATGACTGACATCTTCCTGCCAGAATAAAATAAATAATTTAGCATTTTGGGAGGCCGAGGCGGGTGGATCACGAGGTCAGGAGATCGAGACCATCCTGGCTAACACAGTGAAACCCCATCTACACTAAAAATACAAAAAATTAGCCGGGCGTAGTGGCGGGTGCCTGTAGTCCCAGCCACTCTGGAGGCTGAGGCAGGGAGAATGGCGTGAACCCGGGAGGCGGAGCTTGCAGTAAGCGGAGATCACGCCACTGCACTCCGTCCTGGGTGACAGAGTGAGACTCTGTCTCAAAAAAAAAAAAAAAAAAAAAAAAAAAAAAATTGAAAAAAAAGAAAAATGTACAGGACAGCGCTTTGTATGCTGAAAACTGTTTTACAATGGTAACCTAACAATCCTGGAAGTAGAGAAAAGACAAACACAGATTTAGAGTCATATTTTTGTAACTCCACGTCCCGTTCCTTTAAAGGAAAAGAGATGTTTAGTAGCTACTATCTCTTTGAGCATAAAGCTTCCTTCAAGGGGAGGTAGGTGGAAGGAAAGGGTATGGTATTCACTATGGCCAAGCAAGCCCCAGTTTTCTCAGGAGAGTGAAACTATTGCAAGCCCACAAGAAGTGTCTGGCAACAAGTGGGTTCCTGGCGTACCCATGGTCATTCCAAAAGCACAATCACACACTGATGACTATGTGGGACCGGGAAGAGGAAGAGCCCATCCCCAGCATCCTTTCCACCGATTGGAATATGCTAGTCTGTGTGCAGAGACACTTGGTTCCACGTGCAACAAATGCCTGCCAGCACCAATGGGTTTGTAGAGCCAAAGATCTCCACTTCAATCACTAAAATATCTCTGGACATATTAACCCGAAACTATTCACAATACCGATATTATTGGTGGACCCACAAGCTGACCATGATTCATAGTGCAGGCGTGGTTTTGATAAAAGGCACAAAGAAGCTGACTTTTGGCATTTCTGCTCCAATCTGAGGTGGTGATACTCATTTTTATAACCTTACACATTAAACAAGGCCACAAAAATTCATTTTATGTTGGCTTTTCTCTCAGCAGCCCCAAATGATCTCAGTCCCAGAATAGATTGAGGTAGTGCCCTATAGGTGACATATGTTTTAGCTCTCAATTATTATTATTATTATTATTATTTTGAGTTGGAGTTTCGCTCTTGCCCAGGCTGGAGTACAATGGCACAATCTTGGCTCACCACAACCTCCACCTCCCAGGTTCAAGCAACTCTCCTGCCTCAGCCTCTTGAGTAGCTAGGATTACAGGCACGCACCACCACGTCCAGCTAATTTTGTATTTTTAGTAGAGACAGGGTTTCTCCACGTTGGTCAGGCTGGTCTCGATCTCCAGACCTCAGGTGATCTGCCTGCTTCAGCCTCCCAAAGCACTGGGATTACAGGTGTGAGCCACCGTGCCCAGCCTAGCTCTCAATTATTATTTTTATTTTTGCTTTTAAAAATTATTTCTGTAAACCTAGAATGCACCCAAAAATATACAAAAACTTGAGCCAAAAGGCTTAATACAGACTTTGTGTCAGCTTTCACAAGCAGCTCGACTGATTCATTTTCTTTTCCACCTCCACTTCACATCACCTCTACATCAGTCCTAACTCCTTGCCTCCTGAGAAACCCTTTTCTGAAAATACAGCAGATGGTTTTTAGATGAAAAGACAGGAAAACAAATGCTAAACAGAAGAATGTTCTACCTTCTCAGGAAAATAAAGAGGGTACCTAGAGGAATATTGAATAATACTGGTCTAGGATTGTTACCTATGGCGGAGGAGGAAAAGAGGAGTCTCAGAGGAAAACATTGCTTATTTCTGTGCACTGGAAAGTCTGTTGTTTGCCATTTGACGAGTCCATTTAATACTGTAAGTTTACTTACTGACCACCTTGAAAGTGCCAATTCTCTAAAATGATGTCATTTTCCTTAATTGAGACATAAATGAATGCATCAGGATTCAGAGGAGGTTGACCCTTCTGGAGTGCTAGTGCCTCACAGAACTTAACCTTGAAGTCAAGTTTAGGACCATAGGAAACCTCCATAACGAAGGCTAGTTATTGTTGATGCAGTCAGTCTCAGCTTCTTCACAGGATAACACCTTTGGACAGCAATAGTAGGGAAAATCGTCTCTTGTGCTCAGTACTATAGTCTACCTTCCTACATAATTTAAATACTAATTTCCATTTCTTCAAGGCTACTGTGGCCAAAGGAGAGCTATTAAATGTGTTGTGTCTCCTCCTCCCCATCCCACTGCCTCCACTTTGGCCAATCTTCTTCCCTAGAGCAGCTCTCCTGTTACATCCAATCAGCCTGTGGCCCCCACTCTTTCCTCTTCCTGAGGCCATTCTTCCGGGTGACATCTTTTCTGACTTCCCCAATTAAATTTGCTAAACTTGTGGGATATGTACCAATGACATGTGCCATAGTGGGAAGACAGGCTTTTGGTGGACAAACAGACCTGGAGTCAAAATTACCTCTTGCACAAAAGATAATACCTCACCCACAACATTTTTCCCTCACCAGAGTGAATCATGACCACAGATCCTGGTATCTTTGGTCCCAACACAGAAATCTAAAAGCCAGTCTGACCTGCATAATCCTAAACAAGTCAGTCCTTTTATACTGTGATGGTTAATTTTGGGGGTCAACTTGACTAGATTGAGGGATATCCAGATAGCTGGTAAAGCATCAATTATTCTCAATGCACCGGTAGGTACTGAGCCTGTCTTGCTTCTGCTGAAAGGAAAACCCAGGTGGATTTGCTTTTTTTTTTTTTGGCGGGGAGGGGGGGTATTTTTTACCACATTTTTTTTTATTTTTTATTTATTTATTATACTTTAAGTTTTAGGGTACATGTGCACAATGTGCAGGTTAGTTACATATGTATACATGTGCCATGTTGGTGTGCTGCACCCATTAACTCGTCATTTAACATTAGGTACATCTCCTAATGCTATCCTTCCCCCCTCCCCCCACCCCACCACAGGCCCCAGTGTGTGATGTTCCCCTTCCTGTGTTTCTTTTGATTAGAATGATGGGGCTGTTCCAGGTGTGTCTATAAGGGTGTTTCCAGAGGACATTGGTATATGAGCCAGTGGACTGAGTGGGAAGATCTGCCCTCAATGTGGACAGGTGCCATCCAATTGGATGGAGGCCTGTATGGAACAAAAAGATGAAGAAAGGGCAAATTTAATCTCTCTTCCAGTGCCAAGACATTCTTCTTTTCCTGCCCTTGGGTATCAAAACATCAGGTTCTCTGGCCTTTGGACTCCAGGACTTATGTGACACCCACCTCCCCATCCTCATGCTGTTAGACCTTCAGCTTCTGACTGAGGGTTACACCATTGGCTTCCTTGGTCCTGAGGCCTTTAGACATGGGCCAAGCCATGCTATCTGCTTTCCTGGTTCTCCAGCTTGCAAACAGCCTATCTTGAGACTTCCCAGCTTCCATAATCAAGGGAGCCAATTCCTCTAACAAATCCCTTTATACGTATTACTGTCTATATTCTATAGTTTCTGTCTCTCTGGAGAAAGCTGACTAAAACAAGTCCCTTTCACATGACTGGAAAAGATCTTAAAATCCCATTTCTTTTTCAGAAATCTTCAAAACATGTTCCTATGGCAAAAATATTCTGCTCATTTTGACATTCTAAATGGTATATATATCCATGTTACTACACATCAAAAGTGAGTTATTCTAGTTTTGGGGAGCAAAGAGTCCTTTTAACACACTCCCTTTAGCTCCATGGAAAAGATCCTCCCTTCTTTACATAAATAACTTACTGATTCATCAAATCATCAGCCAATCTGTCTCCTCTCACTTGTAACTTTCTCACTTTATGTTGACTTGGTTCAAGGTCAAACAGGAAACTTTAATTAGTTCCAACCTCACAAGTTTAAAGATAAATTTATGAGTTTGTTTTTTTTCCCCCCCAAATAGATGAAGTTCTGTCTCCTGGCTGCATTCTGCAGATAGTAATTGATTTGTTTAGTTACATATAAAGCAGCTGAGCATTCTAAAACACATTGCTGTTCAACAGAACTCTCTATTATGATAGAAGTTTTTTATATCTATGGTAGCCAGTATCCACCTGTGACTATTAAGGACTAAAAACATAGCTAGTATGACTGAGAACTACTTTTTAAATTGTACTTGATATGGTTTGAATGTTTGTCCCCTTCAAAACTCATGTTGAAAGTTAATCTCCAAAGTGGCAGAATTGACAGGTAGGGCCTTTAAGAGGTGAGTGGGTCATGGGGGCTCTGCCCTCATGAATAGATTAATTCATTCATGAATTAATGGATTAATATGTTAATGGATTAGTGGGTGCATGGGAGTGGGATTTGTGGCTTTATAACAAGAGGAAGACAGACCCAAGCTAGCAAGCTTAGCTCCTAACCATGTGATGCCCTGAACTGCCTTGGGACTCTGCAGAGAGTCCTCACTAGCCAGAAGGCCCTCACCAGATGTAGCCTCTTGACCTTGGATTTACCAGCCTATATAACATAAGGAATAAATTATTTTTCTCTATAAATTACCCAGTTTCAGTTATTCTTTTAGAAGCAACAGAAAACAGAGTATGACAGTACTTAATTGTAATTAATTTCATTTTAAATAGCCACAGGAAACTAATGCCAACTGTACTGTGCAGTACAATGCTAGATTAATAATGGTGACAAGGTTCTATTTCCACTGGAAATAAAAACTTATTTTAAAAGTCCAAAATAATAATAATAGCCATCATTGCTATCACTGCTCATGTAGAGGGGACAATAGAGATAATGAGTTAATTTAAGGATCCATATTTTCTTTATTTAGTAGAACCCTAGTGAATAATCTAAAATCATGCCCTATTAGGGACAATGATAACAATGTATAGAAATTTTTACTCACAGAAGGCAGTATTACCAGTTAGAATGGCAATCATTAAAAAGTCAGGAAATAACAGGTGCTGGAGAGGATGTGGAGAAATAGGAACACTTTTACACTGTTGGTGGGACTGTGAACTAGTTCAACCATTGTGGAAGTCAGTGTGGCGATTCCTCCGGGATCTACAACTAGAAATACCATTTGACCCAGCCATCCCATTACTGGGTATATACCCAAAGGATTATAAATCATGCTGCTATAAAGACACATGCACACGTATGTTTATTGCGGCACTATTCACAATAGCAAAGACTTGGAACCAAGCCAAATGTCCAAGAATGATAGACTGGATTAAGAAAATGTGGCACATATACACCATGGAATACTATGCAGCCATAAAAAATGATGAGTTCATGTCCTTTGTAGGGACATGGATGAAGCTGGAAACTATCAGCAAACTATCACAAGGACTAAAAACCAAACACTGCATGTTCTCACTCATAGGTGGGAATTGAACAATGAGAACACATGGACACAGGAAGGGGAACATCACACACCGGGGCCTGTTGCTGGGTGCAGGGAGAGGGGAAGGATAGCATTAGGAGATATATGTAATGTTAAATGATGAGTTAATGGGTGCAGCACACCAACATGGCACATGTATACATATGTAACTAACCTGCACGTTGTGCACATGTACCCTAAAACTTAAAGTATAATAATAAAAATAAATAAAAATTAAAAAACCGTAGGAAGCAAACAGATCCAGAATTCACGGAATACACCACCTATAATAAATTATATCTAGCCGTCTTTCTCCACTAAAAAACACAATTACAGTAATTTAATAGCCTAAGAAAAAAAAAAAAAGAAGAAGGCAGTATAACATAAAAGGGCACAGTCTCTGGACCTAGACTTCTTTATGAGCTGTGTATCTTAGCCAAGTTCTTAACCTGTTGTGCCTTGTTTCCCTCAACAGTAAGATTGGGACAATAATAATGTTGTTAATCCATATAAAATACTTAGAACAGAGACTTGCACATGATAAGTACTCCATAAATGTTAGCTGTCATCCTCCTTAAAGAATAAAGACAGCCCCAAATCTATATTAACCCTGGCATCAGACATGACTGATTTCTTTCTCTCAAAAGATTCAAGTCACGTTAGAAACATGTGATATCTGTGGTCTAAGGAAGTTTGACATTTAATAAATGTCAAGTGGCCTTCTATCAAAAGACTTCCCATGGTAATTGTCAATTAGTTATTCAAGGGCCTGTCGATAGAATTTTCCCACATCTGGTTGAACATGAGCACTCCATTAGCAAAAGCATTTACAGAGGAAGCATGACGCATTGAACCCCTTCTTTCATCTAGGAAGAACATTTCCTTAGATTTAATCAGTCTTAACCAGAAACTACAGACATTCAAGTAGAGATGTAAGGAAAATTTTAATGGGGTTACAAATTCCTCAAAAAATATTATCAGAAATATTGTTTGTAATAAATCAAAAGCTAATTTTGCCACAATGTAAACTTCATTAATATAATACTGCTTAAAATGGGTTTATTCTATAAAAAGTAATACAATTTAAATGGAAACACAAATTTTAAAATAATTTTGTTCATGTTTTTCTCAGTTTTTGATCTCCTAGTTTTTTCCAACTCAAAAATATTACTTTCAAAACCTTTATTTTTCTTAGAAAACAAGTAAAAATAATGCTATGGGAGTTAATAAATAAGGTTGTCATTAGAAACACCTAGAAATTCTAGAGAAGAAACCTGACTTGTGATGTCATATTTGTTAGGGAATTTTAAAATATGGTTTTTTCCTTACAGTTCCCCCACTGGACAAAATGACTTCTGTATGGTGGACATTGAGAAGAAAGGAGTAATCTACACATCTCTCCTCCTGGTTATTATCCCCACCCCATTTCCTCCAGCCAGGGAGATCCCCGGAAGGAGCATTGATTGGGATGAGAGGAAACAGATCCTATTCCTTTCCTCTAACTTCCTGGCCTTCAGCAACCCACTCAACCTTAAAACCTGGTTCTTCAATTGAAAATTAGTAATTGGCAATGTGATAATTTCCAAGATCCCTTCTGATTCTAACAGTCTGTAAACTTAAAATTTATAGAAAATCTCTTAATTAGCTTCTATTTATCAGCTAATGTAGGTATCATTTCTATTTTCCCTTCAAATGAGTTTTGTTCTTATAAATGCATCTTCATGAGATGTAGCCCAGCCTACCCAACTATGATGCCACTCTTCTGGATCTTCTCTTCCAAGTACTCCCTAGTCTTAGAATAATGGAGTATAATACCCCACAAGAGTAGCAGAGTTTTAGGAGCAGATGATTAAGTGTTGAGGTTAAATGACGTCTGTTAGACTATACTACGTGGAAGGATGAATACGGGTAAACAACATTTTAATATCACCAATTGATTATTTTGACAACTGATTATTGTAAAAAAATGTCTACTGTTTAATTTTTTCAGTACCATATGCCTGGCATAAGGTAGGAGCAATCGAAACTAAGAAGCTGTCTTGTATTTATGAACCTCTAAAAGTGGGCCTAAGAGTGCTTTGAAAACTTGCAAGCTCCATGGAACAACCTCAGAGAAGCTGAGTGATCTCTTCCAGTCCCAGGCACAGTCAAAGACAGAGCCTCCTGCAATTATTTCCCTGACTCCTAGACCCTTCATTACCCTACCCTAGGAGGCTGGGAATACCCTTCTCTATGATTTGCACCCATTTTCTTTAACTAGCCTCTGGTCTGGCTTGCCCTTAGTCACACCTCATCTTGTACCGTGGTTCCAATAACTGTATCAAGATCTTGTCCTCAGGTGTTCTCCTGATTTCTTAGCTGGCTGTTAGGACTGTCCCTGTCCACCACACCTTCATAGTTAGCTGAGAAGTGGAGTCACTTCTCAGCAGTTTGGATACCTGTGCTCTTGTCTTGCTTTTCAAACTCTTCAGCTATTGTTATCCTACCTCTGAATCCCTGGTCCAAAGCTGTCCTTCATACCTGTGCTTGAGTTAAAAGAGCATAAATAACAATGAGTCTAGCCCTGCCAATTCAGAGTGACATCTCTTAGATGCCTGGCACTGTGCTGGGATTTGGGGTACAATAACAAATAAAGCATTGTTCCTGTCTGGAGTTGCTAACAGTCTAGAGCCAGGGTTCCCTGTCTATGGCTTCAGGGTCATCAGAGGTTCCTGAAAAGTTACATGTGCTCTGGGCATTTTCAACCATAGTGTTGGTTCTGGGGTTTGGAGTTTTGTGTTTCTTAATCTGTTTGTGTGTGTAGTCTCTTTCTTGAGGACACAGCATACACGGTTTAATAAATATGATTCAATAATAATAATTGAGTTTGGAGTTCTTTCTGACTTTTTCAGAGAACATTCCACTTTTAAATGAAGGCATTGTCATTTTCATTTCTTTTTAACTCTTCAACACTTTAAATACTCATAACAGTAGACTTGTGTTACATGATTAAAATGTTGTAAGTCATTTGATATATTGTCCCCAGATGGGAGATGTAAAATAGGATGTTTGTCCACAAACCTTCTTCCAAAACTTAGCAAAGAAGTGGGTAGGAAGGAGCAGTACAGTTTGCCAGTTCTCTGGATGTATTTATTTAGTTCATCTGCTTAGAAAGCATTTCTGTATCTCATTTGTTTTTATTCCAAGAAATGATTGACAAATGAGTTATAAAATTCCCGCTATATACATGAAGAAACTAAGGATAAGTGAGGTCAGAGAATCTCCCAGAAATAACATATTTGTCAGTGGCAGTGTTGATTCCAGGGATTGAAAATCTAGCATGGGTGGGCCGTGTGTGTATGGGGGTCTTTCCAGTTCTGCCTCTGGACACTGCCCATTCTTTGTCTATCCCATGGGTTGGGTGGTCTCTATGGTCCTTTGGGCGCATCATCCAGATATCCAGATAGCCAGCCTCCTGTTCATCTGTTCTCCACTTTCTTGCCACTTCTATGTCTAGCACCAAGTGCACTTTGATTGTTAGGCCTTCCCATGTCCCTGAGACATGGGCAATTAGACCCCCCAGGAGAGCTCCCCAAGATGCTCAGAATCCTACTCCTAAATCGTTCTAAGGAACCTGAGAGGAGGAAGAGTCCAGGAACTCAGAGCTCATATCCCTTCCTATACAGATAAACTCAGTAATGCACATCTACATGAAGGCGGGACAAAATTCCCAGCAGCAGGGAGAAGACTCAGCAAGGCCCTGGTGGGGGCAATTCTAGGCGGACATGAGTCACTGACACTCACTGACCTCACTGGGCGGCGCCCTCCTGAGCACTCAGCCACACCCACAGCCCCTTCCCCTCTGCATCACAAGGGAGAAGCAGATGGAGAGGAAAAGCACAGAAACATGTCTGGCCCTGACCACAGGGCACAGCTTCCTGAAAGAAAAAACTTGGATTGTTCATAGGAAATAATGGAACAAGCATTAGTTAATCTAATTATGGTATTAAAAACAAACAAACAAACAAACAAAAACAGAGGGTTTCCCAAATGATTTCTTTGCTGACTTCTCACTTGGGTTGAGAGACCCAGGAAGAAACAATAAGTATGTCACAGTCCAACAGGGTTTGGCCCACCATCTGATAAAAATGAGTGTCCTTGCTTACAATAACAGCTAATATTTATTGTGTGTGTGCTAGATGCCAGACATGTTCTAAGTGTATAATCTCATTTTGTCCTCAAATAACCCTAGACATTGCCATTATTTCCAATTACAGATACAAATCTATTTGGGAATATTCTGGGTATTGACCTACCATTTTGTCTACGGCTTCTACATCTTTTTCAACTTGGAGAACATTTTGGAAATTTTTTTCTCAGTCAATCTTCAAAACAGAAGATTTCTTGGCCTATTATTTATGCTGGTTCTATAAGAGTAAAATAAGTTCTCCCCTGGGGAGAGGGACTTTAAAAAGTGCGAGAAATAGCAAAGACAGGAGGTTGTCAAACAAGTAGATATGCTAAAGCTGCCAGCAGAGACAGACTAGCAGGTAGTGGGATAATAATTAATATATTATTACTCTCAGAGCTTCATTCTTTCATTAATGTTTGAATAAGATAGGTCTGCTTTACAATGTTTTCTTATGTGTGTTTCTGGGTCTACTTACTTCTCCTGTATGTTTTGTCTTTTTTCCCCTTTTCAGGATTTTTCTTTCTTGTTTCTGTCATTCAGTTTCAGGTAGCCTTTTGGGTCTCTTTTTGCTTTGAAGATCATCTCTTTTTTTTTAATCCTTGCTTTTTGTGGGAAGAGTCTTTACCTCTATCATTGTCATTTTTTAAAACTATGTTATTTTTCCATTCCTCTCTTTTCATCCACTTAGCCAGTTGTGATCCGTTTTCATTCATTCTGTTTTTAATTACAAGCTTCCTCACATGGTGCTTTTTCTCTGCTCTCCTTCATAATTTTCTTTTATCTCTTCATAACTTATTTTTTTCTATAATTAATGGGAAGCTTATCTAACTATTCGAGTATTTATGATTTCTCCCTAATTGGTCCTTCTTTCTCCTTTCCTTGGGATCTTCCTCCAGCACTCAATTTGGTAATGCACTGAGTTGAGACAGAAGGATCTCACAATTTTCCATTACTCAGTCATTCTCTATTTTTCAGAAACAAGTTCATGAAATTACCTACTGTGCCTTTAGGCTATAATTCTCCCTTTAGCTTAGATTAAAATGTGACAGGTGTAGTTGGAAGTTACCTACATTAGTCACAGACAGACTATAAGGAACAAAGTGCACCAGGAGGTAAGGACTGGAGTGCAAGAGCTTCTAACTAATGAAAGCAAGGTACTTACGTGTGCAGAGAGTCAGAAAATGGTCCTCTCAATCAATGATGTGGGAGATGACCTGGAGTTTCCTTTGTCTCCCTGAAGTTGTAAATCTTTGAAAACAAAAGCAATTTTGAAAAATATAGTTAAAAATGTTTCATGGGGGTCTCACTGCCTTTTTTTGGAGACAATTTTCCAGGCCACCTTGCATTTGTTTGGTTCTTATTTCCAAAAGGCATTGGCATTATCTCAATTCATCTTATTAATAACTCTAAGAAAAAAAAAAAAGACTGCACTGAAATTGCCCAGTTCACAGGTGAGCTTTCTCAGGGATGGAGTTTCACTTGTTCAATCTAATGTAAGATTTAATAACAAACAAGGTTTTCGGTCTGTGTCTGTTGAGTTCTGTGCTTTCTCAAGATTTAGTTCCCTGCCACTCTCCTTATCTTCCCTATGCACTCCCTGCTTCTGTATTCCTGTTTTCTCTCCTTTTATAACTTTTGGAATCTTTCATATTTTATCACTAGAGAAACAGGATGATATGAACTAACTGAGGGAGAAGAAAATAGTCACAACTTTCATGTGTTCAAATGAAGTTGACCATACTCGATATATCTAAACCTCGCCTAGTAATTATTCGGATACAAAGTGAACCTCTGAGGGGTTCACTAAAAATTCAATTGAGGCCGGGCATGCTGACTCACACCTGTAATCCCAGCACTTTGGGAGGCTGAGGCAGGCAGATCACGAGGTCAGGAGATCAAGACCATCCTGGCCAACATAGTGAAACCTCATCTCTACTAAAAATACAAAAAATTAGCTGGGCGTGGTGGTGCACGCCTGTAGTCCCAGCTACTCAGGAGGCTGAGGCAGGAGACTCGCTTGAACCAGGGAGGCGGAGGTTGCAGTGAGCCGAGATCGTGCCACTCCAGCCTGGGTGACAGAGCGACACTCTGTCTCAAAAACAAACAAACAAACAAAAAACAACAACAACAACAAAACAAACAAAAATTCCATTGAAGAAAACAGATAAATCAAGGGTGAAAATGACAGTGAAGGCAGGTCTGGCCCACTGTTTAGTAGTGAGGAAGTCTAAGAGCCTCACACAGTGAGAAGGCTGAGGAACAGAAGGGCAAATACTTATTTTAGGTTTTATTTTTACTGCTTTTATTGCTCTTAACACCACAGACTTCTCTAGCAACAGCAGCAGCTATGACCCTCCCCAGGTTCTGGAATACTCAGAAATCTAAACTCTGCCTCCCACTGCTTCTGTGTGGAGGGAAAAACAACTAAACATTCCCCAAAAAGCTTCTTATCACAAGTGTCTAAAAATTCTTTGAGTGTGCTCTCAAGATATGCTGTCATGTGTCAGCTTCCTTCTTTACTTTCTCAGAAACTCAAGGGACTGAAACCTGTGGTTTTGTGAAACACTTAAAATTCCTTTTTTACTATCATTATCCATAAGCTTGTGCTCAAGGTCACCCGTTTCACTGTTCACGTTTACTTTCAACTAGGCCTGAAATGATACCAAAGAGATGGAAGGAAGCTTCTGGCTTTATCCCAAGCGAAGCAGGCATCTCCCTGTTTTAGCATATGATTCTGCTTAGCTTCCTATAGCTCGTCTTTCTCCATTTGACTTGCTCGCTCACTCACTTGCAATTGTAGGCATTTGCTTTATCATCCTTTGGTGAGGATGAGGGTGAAAGTGAGTGTGAGAGAGTATGGAAAATGGGTAGGAATGGAGGAACAACTGAGCAGATATGCTGTCTGGCCACCTAGTCTTCATAAAAAATTTGATAGCCCCTACCCAAAAGAATATAAATCATTCTACTATAAAGACACATGCACACTTATGTTTACTGCAGCACTATTTACAATAGTAAAGACATGGAACCAACCCAAATGTCCATCAATGACAGACTGGGTAAAGAAAATGTAGTACATATACACCACAGAACACTATGCAGCCATAAAAAGGAATGAAATCCTGTCCTTTGTAGGGACATGGATGAAGCCATCATCCTCAACAAACTAACACAGGAACAGAAAACCAAACACTGCATGTTCTTACTCATAAGTGGGAGTTGAACAATGAGAACACATGGACACAGGGAGGGGAACATTACACACCAGAGCCTGTTGGCGGGTGGGGGTTGAAGGGAGGAAACTTAGAGGAGGGGTCAATAGGTGCAGCAAACCACCATGGCACACGTATACCCATGTAATGGCTTATGTAACAAAACTGCATGTTCTGCACATGTATACCCATTTTTTTAGAAGAACTAAAATAAATAGAAATAGGTTTTAGAATAAATAAATAGTTTTTAGAAGAACTAAAATAAAATAAAAAATTTGATAGCCCTATTGCACTACTTGATGGGAGAGGCCAGCTGGGATGGCAGAGGGTCTGTGGTCTGTGGTCATAATTCTTGGTCTAATCTAAGTTGATGAAAACTGCTCTTGGAAATATTTATTAACAGTTCTGAAGCTAACGTGAATAACAAATCTGGTGTGAAAATAGATCTTATCCTGTTTCCCTGCCGTCAGTCACTTTTCTGATTTCATCCTGGAATACAAACATATCAGATAAATTTAGTCTGTCTAAGGAGAAGCATTATATGTTTTTAATGACCAATAACAATTTATCTTGAGAAATCTGTTTTCCACCAGCTGATGTAGTCCAGTAAATGGCTAAGGGAATTGTATTTTTTCATAACCAACAACTCTCTCGGTGATGCTTTTCCAAATAGGTGCACAAACCAAGAAAAATACGTCATAAATGTTATTGAAAAAACTAGTTTTCTGCGACAGTGAAAACATTTGATTTATTTAAATTAAAGCAGAATGGCAGTGGCTTCCGTTTAATTCACGTTGTCTATGAAATTGAAGCAATGCATTCATCTTGATTTTTCATGCTCATTGTCCCTCTCTTTAAATGGTCAACTTCAGTTGCCTATTATTTCCTCAAGTTGTTTACCTTTGAGTATGTTTTTGACCAACAATCAAACAAGTGTATTGAAATGCCATAGTTTAACACATGGTCAGTAGTCTCCTTTAGAAAATCCATTTGTCCTCACAGAGTATTTACAGCCCCCAAAAGATGTTATTTTCTTTGATAATGAAACAACATTGTGCTTAGGAATTTGGTAATGGGAATAGACCATTTGCTAGCACCCAAAATGCTACAATTGAAAGAATCCTTCAAAATATTTAGAAGCTATCATATGCAATCACTTAAAGTTTGGTGTGTAGGTACATTCCATGAATTTCAGAGTCAGTTTGGCAAACGAAGATGACTGATTAACACATGTTCCAAGTAATTTTGTAAACTGATACTGATCACTTCTAAAATCCTCTTAAACTTCACAAATTTGAGACATGTGGAAAGGTATATAGAAGTATCTTAATTTTGGGATAAAATCTTCATATTTTTTACACCAAACTCTGCAAGTAAAACTGATAGTTTATGTTAAAATGTTGTTTTTTGCAACTAGCACAAAACTAAAAAGTGTTTTAAATACCTCAAAACAGGTGACTATATAAGAAATCCTGTGCCTCAGAAATGAATATGTAGAAATGTGTTTTACCAAAATCAGGGTTAAATGAACATATTTTCTTTTCTTTCTTTCTTTCTTTCTGTTTTTTTTTTTTTTTTCTTTTTGAGATGGAGTCATGCACTGTCGCCTGGGCTGGAGTGAAGGGGCGTGATCTCAGCTCACTGCAACCTCCACCTCCTGGGTTCATGCCATTCTCCTGCCTCAGCCTCCTGAGTAGCTGGGATTACAGGCACCCACTACCATGCCCAGCTAATTTTTTGTATTTTTAGTAGAGATGGGGTTTCACCATGTTGGCCAGGCTGGTCTGGAACCCCTGACCTCGTGATTCACCTGTCTCGGCCTCCCAAAGTGCCGGGATTACAGGCATGAGCCACCGCGCCCAGCTATATGAATACATTTTCTAAGTGTTCCTTAAGTTGTACATGTCAACAACGTTATTTATAATTAACTTAACTTAAAGCAGCATTTACATACATTTTTCTTTTATAGAAAAAGGTCATCATCACACACAAGGCTAAATTATAAGGAATGTATAGAATAATTTTTAAGGAAATATTATTTTTTCTTTTACATAGAATATGTAAAATAGTATTATTTATAAGTGAAATGAGGTGAAATAAATTATAGTTCTCAATAGGCTTGCACTAAAAACCCCAAAGACCTTTATATTACAGGAACCTGCTAGTCCTGAAAATGAAAGGCAAGCTAAAAGAATCTTTACTGTTTCAGCTCCCTTAGTTTGGAAAATGTAAAAACTGCTCTGAAAATAGAGTATTTCATTCTTAATAGCCCAAAACATTTTCAACGAGGAAATAATTTTCAATATTCTATTAAACAGGAATCATAGGAGGGATGTTTATGCAAAATTCTGGATTAGTAGAGTACAAATTAAATAGTAATTATAGTAAAACAGAAACAGATTGTCCAATCATAACTCTAGAGGTACTTTAAAAATTCAGCCACAAAGCAAGATTTGGGATCATGTTGTGATTACTGAGTGACCGTGTGGGTAGCAGCTGTCGTCTGAGTTTGGAAGGCGCTAAATGTCTGAGTTTCCAAAGCTTTATTTGTCATAGGATGCCATATTGAAATGGCTTATCAATCTTTCCCCAGAATTTAGTTAAAGAGGAAGATGACTATGAACTTCAGAGTAAAAATGAGTAGCCAAGCTTTCATCATGGGAGAAAGAAAAGATTTATAACCAGACACATATGATAGTCATTTACTTTATTATTAATGCTTTTGAACCTAAGTAAATTTAGTATTGCAGATATCACACAAAGAAGGAATCCTTCTTTGGGCTGGAATGAACTCAGAGAAAGGATCCATGGATTACCCTGGTGAACCTGATACTTTACTCTGGACAATTTTTCCCATCACTCCCTATTTATTGCCGTGTTGCCCTCCTTTATCCTTCCATTGTGAATCACACAAGCTCATATCATGGACGTAGGAGGAAAATAACACCTCTGATCCCAGGCCAAGCTCTGAATTAACCAAGACATACAGCAGGACTCTTGTGGATAGAGACCAATAGGTCTGATTTAATAGTAACAAAGCTATTTGTTCAATAGTTAGATGTAGCCAAGCTCTGAATTAACCAAGATGTACATCAGGACTCTTGTAGATAGAGATCAATAGGTCTCATTTAATAGTAACAAAGTTATTTTTTTCAATACAGTTAGATGTAGCCAAAAATGGGCTTGATAATGTTATTCAAAATTAAATAATCACCCCAGAACATAAATTTTCTGCAAGCAGACACCTCCACCAAAAGAAAGCAGAAGCCCAGTCTGTCTCTGGAACTCAGCAATCACCCCAAATGGTAAAGAGAACTCAAGAGTGTTACTCTAATTCACTGGTTCTCAAATGTGTTACAGGGCCAAGGGACCCATAAACCCTTTCCAGGAATCCACAAAGTCAAAATTACTTTTATAATGACACCATTGCCTTTTTCACTCCCATTTTCTTACAAATATATAGTTGGGTTTCCAGAGGCTACATGACACATAATATTGTAACAGATTGAATGTAAAATTCAGAATCCATCTGATTCCCATTAAAGACATTCATTAAATTGATTTTCAAAAATGTAAAACAATGCCACTTTTCTCACTAGGTTATTTCTTGAACTATTTTAAACGCTTTTAGTTTTGGACATCATTTTAAGCTTACGGAAGAGTTACAAAGATAGCACAAACAGTTCCAGTATACCCTTCACCCAGTTTCCTCTGTCAACATTTCATATAATCATAATGCAGCTACCAAAACTAAGGAATCAACATTGATATAATACTACTAACTAAACTACAGAATTTATTTGGATTTCACAAGATTTTACATTAACATATTTACTCTGATCCAGGATCTAGTCCATGGTACTACATTGCATTTAGTAGTCATATCTCTTTAGCATTGTCTGATCTGATAGTCAGTTGTACTTGTCCTGCATGACCTTGACATTTTAAAGCAGTACTGGTAAGAGATTTTGTAGAATGGCCCTCAACTTGGGTTTGTCTGACATTTTCTCATGATTAGATTAAAGTTATGGATATGGGAAGGGAATGCCACAGAGGTGGTGTTGTGTATTTCTCCAGGAATGTATGATATCAATATGTCTTGACACTGGTGATAATAAATTTAATTATTTGGTTAAGGCTGTGTCTACCAGGTTTCTCCATAGTAAATCACAACTTTTCACTTTGTAATCAATAAAAATTTGGTCTATGCAAAATCTTATTTCTCCTTAAACTTTTGCCCACTAATTTTAGCATTTATTGGTGGATTGCTTGAAGTAATTATTATTATGGTGTTCTAATGGTGATTTCCTATTTCCCTCATTTCATTTGATGTGGTTTGGCTGTGTCCCCACCCAAATCTCATCTTAAATTGTAGCTCCCCTAATCCCCACATATTGTGGAAAGGACCCAGTGGGAGGTAATTTAATCATGGGGGTGGTTTTTCCCAGGCTGTGCTCCTGATAGCAAAAACCCAGGCTGTGCTCCTGATAGCAAAAACATCTCATGAGATCTGATGGTTTTATACAGGGCAGTTCCCTTGCACATGCTCTCTTGCCTGCTGTCATGTAAGATGTCCTTCACCTCTGCCATAACTGTGAGGCCTCCCCAGCCATGTGGAATTGTGATTCTATTAAACCTCTTTTTGCCTATAAATTAACCAGTCTAGGGTATTTCTTCATAGCAGTATGAAAATGGACTAATACACCATGTAAATATGTAGTTTAAATAACTCTGTAAATGTTGTTCTTTATCGCTCACTTATTTATTTATTCAATCATTAACATATCAATGTGGAGTCATGGGCATTTATTTTATTCTTTAGATTGCATATATTATCATAAATTACGTTATTGCTCCAATTGTTCCATCTTTGGCCATTGGAAATTTTTCTTATTGGCTCACTTGTTCCTCTGAGACTTTCTTACTATCTGATACCACAAAATGTTTCAACCTCATTTTGTACTTTTCCTGCTCCAGCCCTGGATCAACCAGTTCTCCCAAGAAGCCTAGTTCCTTTTACTGAAGACGGTATTTAGAAATCAAGATCTCTGAGTGCTGGGTGTCCTCATTGCTGTGGGAATATCACTGTTTCCAGACCCTACAGTATAGAAATATATGTATGTATACAAACTAATGTCTATTTATCCATCTATCTATCTGTCATGTATTTGTTAAAAACCATAAGTTCATCTGGCAATTCAAAAAGCTAGAGCATTTCATTACATCCAAAGGATCACACTAGCTTCCTAGCAATGGATCCTAATGAGATTGAAATGTCTGAAATGACAGACATAGAATTCAGAACCTAGATAGTGAGGAAACTCAACAAGATCTAAGAGAAAGTGGAAATCCAATCCAGTGAAACCAGAAACACAATCCTAGATTTGAAAGATGGCATAGATATATTAAGAAATAACCAAACTGAATGTCTAGAATTTTAAAATTCACTAGAGAAATTTCAAAATATAATTTGAAGCCTTAACAATAGGCTAGACCAAACAGAGGAAAGAATTTCAGAGCTCAAGGATCAGTCCTCTGAATCAATCAAGCCAGACAAAAATGAAGAAAACCTAATAAATTTTAAAATGGACAAAGCGGGATTATATAAAGTAACCAAATCCACAACTCAATGGCATACCTGAAAGAGAAGAAGAGAGAATAAACAACCTGCAGAACATATTTGAGAATATAATCCACAAAAGTGTTCCCAATATTACCAGAGAGGTTGACATGCAGATTCAATAAGTTCAGAGAACTCCTGCAAGATACTATGCAAGATGACCATCCTGAAGGCACATAGGTATCAGGCTTTCCAAGGTCAATGCGGGAAAAAAAATCTTAAAGGCAGCTAGAGAAAAGGGTCATGTTACCTACAAATGGAATCCCATCAGCTTAACAGCAAACTTCTCAGCAGAAACCTTATAAGACAGAAGAGATCAGGGTCTACTTTTAGCATTATTAAAGAAAACAACATTTCAACCAAGAATTTCATATCCTGCCAAATTAGGCTTCATAAGCAAAGGAGAAATTAAATATTTCCCAGATAAGCAATCACTAACAGAGTTCATTACCACTAGACAGGCCTTACAAGAGATGCTTAAGGGAGTTTTAAACATAGAAATGAAAAAAGGACACCTGCTAAAACAAAAACTCATGTAAGTACACAGCCCACAGACCTTATAAAGCAACTACACAATCAAGTCTACAAAGCAACAAGGTGACAACACCATGACAGGAACAAAACCACACATATAAATATTAATCTTGAATGTAAACAGTCCAAACACACCACTTAAGACACAAAGTTGCAAACTGGATTTAAATAAAGCAAGACAGAACCTTCTGCTGTCTTCAAGAGACCCATCTCACATGCAATGACACCCAAAAGCTCAAAGTAAAGAGATTAAGAAAGATCTGTCATGAAAATGAAAAACAAAAAAGAGCAAGAGTCGGCCGGGGGCAGTGGCTCACACCTGTAATCCCAGCACTTTGGGAGGCCGAGGGGGGCAGATCATGAGGTCAGGATATCGAGACCATCCTGGCTAACATGGTGAAACCCAGTCTCTACTAAAAATACAAAAAATTAGCCAGGCGTGATGGCAGGCACCTGTAGTCCCAGCTATTCGGGAGGCTGAGGCAGGAGAATGGCGTGAACCCAGGAGGTGGAGCTTGCAGTGAGCCGAGATCGCACCACTACACTCAGCCTGGGAGACAGAGCAAGATCTCAAAAAAAAAAAAAAAAAAAAAAAAGAGCAAGAGTCACTATTCTTGTATTAGATAAAACACACTTTAAACCAACAATGGTAAAAAAGGGAATTACACAATGATAAATAGTTCAATTCAACAAGAAGACTTACTTATCCTAAGTATATATGCACCAACATTGGAGCTCCCAGGTTTATAAAACAATTACTTCTAAACCTAGGAAGAGACTTAGCCACACAATAACAGTGAGGAACTTCAATATCCCACTGACAGCATTAGACAGATCACCAAGTTAGAAAACTAACAAAGTAATTCTGGACTTAAAAAGTGAACACTTAACCGATAGGACCTTATAAAGAATATTCCACCCAACGACCACAGAATTTAAATTATTCTTATCTGTACATGAAACATACTCTAAGATCAACCACATATTCATTCATAAAAAAGTCTCAATAAATTCAAAAAAATTGAAATTATAACAAGCATATTCTCCAACCACAGTGGAATTAAAATAGAAACCAACAATAAAAGAATTCTCAAAGCCACACAATTACATGGAAACTAAACAACTTGCTCCTGAATGACTTTTGGATACACAAAAAATAAGGCAGAAATTTAAAAATTCTTTGAAATAAATGAAAATAGAGGCACTACATACCAAAACCTCTAGGATGTATCTAAAGCAGTGTTAAGAGGAAAGTCTATAAAGTTAAAAACCTACTTCAAGAAGATAGAAAGATCTCACATTAACAGTCTAATATCATATGTAAGGAACTAGAAAAGAAAGAATAGTTCCAAAGCTAGCAGAAGAAAAGAAATAACTAAAATCAGAGTCAAACGAAACAAAATCAAGACTCAAAAAATCATACAAAGTATCAACAAAATAAAAAGTTAGTTATTTGAAAGGAAAAACAAGATTGATAGACCACTAGCTAGATTAACAAAGAAAAAAAAAAGAGAAGATCCAAAGGAGTACAACCAGAAATGACAAAGAACAGATTACAAATGATCCCAGAGAAATTCAAAAGATCCTCAGAGACTGCTATGAATACCTCTATGTGCGCAAACTGGAAAATCTAGAGAAAATGAATATAATCATGGAAACACACAGTCTCACATGATGGAATAGGAAAAAATTGAAACCCTAGACAGATTAAGAATGGTTATGAAATTGAATCAGTAATAAAAAAAAAAACCTACCAAACAAAAAAGCTCTAGATTAGATGGATTAATAGGCAAATTCTACCAGTGAAAAGCCAGTACCAAGCCTACTGAAACTATTCCAAAAAGTCAAGGAGGAAGGATTCCTTTCTGTATTAGTCCATTTTCACACTGCTGATAAAGACATACCCGAGACTGGGTAATTTATAAAGAAAAAGAGGTTTAATGGACTCACAGTTCCATGTGGCTGGGGAGGCGTCACAATCATGGCAGAAGGCAAAAGGCATGTCTTACATGGCAACAGTCATGAGAGAGAATGAGAAACCAAGCAAAAGAGGTTTCCTCTTATGAAACCATCAGATCTCATGAGACTTATTCACTACCAAGAGAACAGTATGGGGGAAACCACCGCCATGATTCAATTATCTTCCACTGGGTTCCTTCCACAACAAATGGAAATTATGGGAGCTACAATTCAAGATGCGATTTGGATGGGGACACAGTCAAACCATATCACTCCCTAACCCATTCTATGAAACCAGTATCATCCTAATACCAAAATCAGTGAAATAGACACCAAAAAAAGAAAACTGCAGGCCAATAATCCTAATAAAATCCTCCACAAAATATGAGCAAATCAAATCCAGCAGCATATCAAAAAGTTATTTCACCATGATCAAGTAGGCTTCATTCCTGGATGCAAAGTTGGCTCAACATACACAACTCAATAAATATGATTCACAACATAAACACAAATAAAAACAAAAAAGATATGATCAACTCAATAGATGCCAAAAAGCGTTCAATAAAAATTCAACGGCTCTTCACGATAAAAAAAAAAAAAAAAACTCAACAAATTAGGCATTGAGGGAACATACCTCAAAATAATAAGAGTCATTGATGACAAACCCACAGTCAACATCATACTGACTGGGAAAAAGCTGGAAGCATTTCTCCAACAACTGAAACACAAAAAGAATGTCCACTCTCACCACTTCTATTCAACATAGTACTGGAAGTCCTACCCACAGCAATCAGGCAAGAGAAATAAATAAAAGCCATCTAAGTAGGAAAAGAGGAAGTCGAATTATCTCCCTTTGTTGATGATATGACTATTTACCTAAAAAACCCTGAAGCCTCCACCAAAGGGCACCTAGACCTGATAAACAACTTTAGTAACATTTCAAGATACAAAATCAACATACAAAAATCGGTTTTTCTGTACACCAATAACATACAGGCTGTGAGCCAAATCAAGAACATAATCCCATTTACAATAGCCACAAAAAAATAAAATACCTTATATAGCTAACCAAGGAGTTGAAAGATCTTTACAAGGAGAACTACAAAACACGGCTGACAGAAATCATAGATGACACCAAAAAAATGGAAAAATATTCCATGCTCATAGATTGGAAGAATCAATGTCCTTGAAATGACCATACTGCCCAGAGCAATCTACAGTTTCCATGCTACTTCTATCAAATTACCTACGTCATTTTTTCACAGACTTAAAAATAAAACTATTCTAAAATTCATATGGAACCAAAAAAAGAGCATGAATAGACAAAGTAATCCCAAACAAAAAGAACAGAGCCAGAGGCTTCACATTATCAAATTTCAAACCATACTGTAAGGCTACAGTAACCAGAACAGCATGGCACTGATATAAAAATAGACAGAGCAATGGAACAGACTAGAGAATCCCAAAATAAAGTCACGTGCCTACAGGCATCTGATCTTTGACAAAATCAACCCATAAAAAAACAACAGGAAAAGGATCCCCTAGTCAATAAATAGTTCTGGGAAAACTGGCTAGCCATATGCAGAAGACTGAAACTGAATCCCTACAAATGCAGAAATTAACTCAAGATGGGATTAAACACTTAAATGTAAGACCTCAAACTATGAAAATCCTAGAACAAAACCTAGGAAGTATGTGTCTAGAAATTGGCCTTGGCAAAGAATTTATGACTTAGTCCTCAAAAGCAGTTGCAAAAAACCATATCCAGTGCCCTTCATTACTGCATGTAGATACATATTTCCCTCCAGTATTATTTTCTCTCTGCCTGATGGACTTTATCATTTCCTGCAAATCAGGTATGCTAATAATGAATATTTTCAGTTTTTGAACGTCTGCAAAAGTATTAATTTTGTCTTCATTTTAAAAGATGTATTTTTTTCAGCATATAATTCTAAGTTGGATTATTTTTGATGAAAAATATACTGTCATTTTCAGTATGAATTATATCATACTGCTTCATTGTATGCCTAGTCACTTTTGATTAGATATAAACATTGTGAATCTTATCTTGTTGGGTGCTGGATATAATAATACATAATATAACTTAAATATTGTACAATATTTTATATTATTTTTAATAAGTAAATTAAATAATAAATTTTATAATATTTTATAATATTTTAAGTTATAGTAACTTAATATAACATAATATTTTTAAATAACTAATATAACTTAAAATATTTTTTAGCTTTGTTCTGAGATGCAGTTAAGTTTCTCGTAAATAGCTTAACCCTTTTGAGGTGTACTTTTCATCTTTTTTTAAGGGAGATCAAAGGAACTTTTAGTCTAGGGCTAATTTTTCCTTAGTACTGAAGCTATATAGTTCTGAGTACCCAGTGCCTACATATTACAGAATTATTTTTCCACTTTGACTCTTGGGGACACAAACTACTGCCAGCCAGGTGTGAGTCTCGTGAATGGTTCTGGGTGTTCCTTTCAGATAGTTCTTTCTCAGTATTGTATTCTTTTATATGTATGCTCATTAATACTCAGATGAAGACTTGAGGGAGCTGTCTGCACATTTCTGATACCCTGTCTCTGTGTAAATGAACTTCTATTTATATTTTGTACTCTACCATATTAACTTGAAAATAGATCATAGACTTAATTATAAAACTTAGAAAGGTAAAATTCACTGTATTTAAATCATATATTAATTTAAAAATCAAAAAAGGAAAAACTCTATTATGGTAAACATTGTAGATTGAACCCACATTAACAAGAGTTCTTTTTGGTTTTAAGAATTGTTAAGAACGTAAAGGGCTCCTAAAAGCAAAAATGATTAAGTACCACTGACCTACTGGAACTTCTCACATAGGCACAAATGAATGGTGGGGAGTATGTCCCTCTCAAATAGTTCTCTTCATTATTTATTCTCCAGGGCTTATGGATACTCTTTTCTAATAATAATGATTATCTTTTTTTTTTCGAGAAGGAGTTGTTGCCCAGGCTGGAGTGCAATGGCACAATCTCAGCTCACCACAACCTCTACCTCCCAGGTTCAAGCAATTCTCCTGCTTCAGCGTCCCGAGTAGCTGGAATTACAGGCATGCACCACCACACCTGGCTAATTAGTTTTTTGTTGTTGTTGTTTTTCGGTTTTTTTTTTTTTTTTTTTTTTTTTTTAGTAGAGATGGGGTTTCTGCATGTTGGTCAGGCTGGTCTCGAACTTCCTGACCTCAGGTGATCCACCTGCTTCAGCCTCCTGAAGTGCTGGGATTACAGGCGTGAGCCACCATGCCCGGCAATGATTATCATTTTTAAGTGCTTCCGTGAGTCTCACAAGCACTGCATATAGTATCACATTTAATCCTTATGCAACCATATATATTAACTTCTTGCAAACAAGAAAAATGGGTGTCAAAGATATTAATTAATGTGCCCAAGTCCACATAAATCAAGAACTGGAATTCAGTCCAATCCTGTCCAATTCAAAAGCCCATGTTTCTCCACTACATCAGGGTCAGAGTAAAGTGATGAAATAATGCCCTTAGCTCAGGAGCATTGCTGAAGTCAGGTCAGAGTTACCTCTTCTGCCTGTCTGTTCTGAGAGACTAGCTTCCAGAATAAGAAATGGATAGGGCGATACCAGGTGGTATTGGGGCCTAGAGTCGCCTGAGGTGTCCTGGGAAGATTCCACTGCATTATTTGAAGGATGAAGGAGGATAGAGGGGGAAGTTTAGGACTCTAATATATCTCTCCTTTTGCCAAGGGTCTGAAGATCACAGATAAAGGAATAGGTGCATAATGACCAAAGACTTTGTGAGGATCTTACATGCACAAAATGAAGACAGTGATATTATTATGCCTTGGGAATGTAAACTTAAGCTTTCCCATTCCCAAGACCCTTTCTGGGAGTCTGCAAGGTCAAAACGATTTTCATAATACTTAGTTATTGTTTCACTTATTCATTCTTTATCTTACACAGTGGAGTTTTCCAGAGACTACATGATATGTGATATTGTAACACACAATCTACAGAAGCAGATATGAGAATCTAGCTGCATTACAGAGATTTGCAAAAATGCAAACCAACATTACTCTTTTTGTTATTGGGTGGGTCTTTGTTCTTAGAGCTCCCAAGATGGTGGTGGGCCACTCCCAAGATGGTGGCGGCCACTCCCAACATGGCAGCAAGCCTTTTGTTCTCTGACCTGGGGTTCTTGGCCTTACAGATTTCAAGGAATGGAACCTTGGGCCATGCAGTGAGTGTTATAGCTCTATTAGAAGCTGTGCGTCACGGAAGAGAACAGTGGAACCCAGCCACTAGTGTTCAGCTCGATTAGGATGAACCCGGGCACTTAGCCATGCAGGAACAATGGCGAGTCTCTAGCCCAAACAGGAGCAGCAATGGGCAATGGGCGCCTTGCTGGATCAGAAATGCAGTGGACACCCTGTCGGATCTGGAGGGGTAGAAGTCAATGGCGGGCCTGCCACGATGGTGAACATCAGTGGATGATGAGCGAAAGCTCAGCTCGAGCCGGAACATTCACGGACCAGAAAAGTGTGCAGTTGCAAGATTTAATAGAGTGAAAACAGAGATCCCATACAATGGGAGGGAACCTAAAGGGGCTTGCCCACTCCCAGCTTGAATGCCCGGGGTTTATATCCCAATCATCGTCCCAACCCCTGTGCTCTCAGATGATAGATGATTTGACTATTTCTTTACCTCCTGATTTTAGCCTAATTGGTATTTTAGTGAGCCCTCTCTACTACCTGATTGGTCAGGTGTGAGCTGAGTTACAAGCCCCTGTTTAAAGGTGATTATGGTCACCTTCCCCAACTAGGCTTAGGAATTCTTAGTCGGCCTAGGAAATCCAGCTAGTCCTGTCTCTCATTTTCACAAAACTGTTTTTTGTTCTGGAAAATATAGTTAATTTTCTTAAATATATCTTATGTTAATATGAAAAGTGCTTATTACTGTTATAATAAATAAATTAATACATATTTTTATTTAAATTCATCATTTTAATTTCTAATATAATTATCAACACATAGATTCCACATAAACAAAAACTCTTTGGAGTCTCAACAGTTTTTAAGTGTGTTAAGCCATCCTTAGATCAAAAAGTTTGAGAATCACTGGCTAATACCACCACTGAAAGATAACTCAGCTGTGACCCACAGAGTTGAAACGGATCACCCAAAGTAACTACAACCTGGCAGAGCTCAGACACAAAGCCAGGATTTCCCACTCGAAATGTTTTAATAACACCGGTCTGACCCTCTCTCCTTCATCCTAAGTGAAGCCTTTCTCTATTTCCCCATTCTGTCTGCCCAACTGTAGTCACTATACCCAAAAGGCACATTGTTTTTTGTTTGTATGCAAACTTATCTAATTTTAGTTATAAACAAGGGTCACAACTTGCCACCAACCATGCTGCCCCACCCCTCTTCAACACAGATGACCTCTCCATCCTCACCTGGTTTGGAACTACTTTAAATACAACTCATTCTCCTCCTAGAAGCTCATAATTGGAAACTGACTTTGGATCTTTTCTCCATCTCCAGGGTGGTCCTCATTGAGCTCTTCCCTTGCACTACTATTTCAAAATTCTGTTTCTCCTTTCTAATTCTTTTGCATGATACTGTGTTTGCATAAATCGAGGATTTCTATAAAGGAGCTCTGGAAAGCTTAGCCTATTTCAAGGTTATTTAGAGAGCAGAAGGAATGTGTCTTCATGTGTGGGGGCAGGAAGGATGCCACAACCCAGTCTGCTCACTCACCAGCAAAGAATGTGTACACTTTGGGAAGCAAGGACATCATTGCTGTGGATGCCAGTGGGCAACCTTCATCCACGTTCATGCAAATATTGAGACTAATTGCTTAAAGCTTGCAAACATCTGCAGAGGAAAACCAATTATCTAATTCATAAAATCACTGCTGAATTAGGAAAGACAGAGGGCATGTCTAATAGAGGTCTTCTCTGCATTCCACTGTCCCAGGTACAATACAATGTACCTACTACATTGAAGTCACTGCACACTTGGTCAATTTGGCCACCTCTGGCCTCAGACTTTGTTGCAGGTGGCTGGGGTGGTACCTCAGCATTTTGAGCAGTCACAGCTATTGGACAAATGGAACTGATCAATAGGTTCTCTCTGGTAAGTCCTACTCCCCATACAGGTAACGCATCTTACTCACCAATAATACACCAAACATTCTTGATAATTCTTTGTAAATTTTTCTCTTTCTGATTTTCTTTAAGGTTTTTTATTTGTTATCTTTTATGTGAACATTGGATTAAAGGGAAATTCCTTGACAGGTTTGTGGGAGATCATGCCAGAAACGATAGAAACTTGAACCAGTCCCTTGTTTATCCCTTCCAGAGTCTTCAGGATGGCTCAGAGACTGATTTCAGTAACGAAGTACCAATCTGGGGGATGTTTTCATTGTCTGCTATTAATTAATTTGTTTTCCCAATGTTTAGATTCTTCCTGGAGAATAAATTTTTAGCCAAGTGGTGAAGAGATTCTCATTATTTTACTCAGGACCTTGAAGATTGGGTGCACCTTAGCTGAGCTTCCACACTATCACCCAGACATGTGTAGAGAAACTTTTCTCTAGGGGCCACTTCTGCAGAGCACTGACAAATGGAATCAGGAAAAGAAAGGGAGGTTTGAGATTCTGCACCTACCCTCTGCTAGAAAGGGTCATTTCCTCCTTCATACTTTCTGTTTTCCACTGGACTTTTCAGAGATGTTTTAAGAACCATTTATTGCTGTGAACACTGAACTAATGAAACAAAACAATGAAACTAAATGTTTAGAAATGTTTTTAACTATTTTTACACTTCATATTCATCCATTGAGCCACAGATTGAGCAGCAATCAACTTGTGAACATAACAAATTTCTAGGCAAACAATAAATTTCTGCGTACTCTATATCCTAATGCAAAAACAGGTGCCAGAAGAGGCACATATGAAAGCTGAATTACACAACACAGAGCTCCTTCTGCAGAAAAGGACAGAAGTAGGAACAACTGGTGCTTTGTTTTCAAATCCAATTCTCGTTTATCATCACAGAATTATTGCGCTATCCTGAAACACAGAGTAACTCAAGATCATGTTCAGAAACAGATTTGACAGACAAAGGTAACTTGCCTTTGTTTTAGACATGTAATAAATGCCTCTGAGACTAACAAAGCTTCCCAGGCGGTCTGTGAGGAACACATGAGCCATATTGCAGGCAACTCCAAGGCAGCCGGCACAACTGCTTGAGGACTTTAGCAAAATGCTGCTGATGGAAAATGTGACTCTCAGCACACTGGCATGTGGCTGCTGTGACTGTTATCCAAGGAGAGGAAATGAGACCAGAGTGCGGATGAGTTGGTTTCAGCAACCCTGCCTGGCCACACCTGTCAGATTGAATGACAGAGACTCTAAAATAAAATATTAATACCCATCTCCTGAAAAATAAGCTCACGTGACTTGAATGAATTCATTTTGACTTCTCTTTATCTCATACAGGGATAAAAGCAGTTAAAAACAAAAAGTTTGATAATCCTGACAACAGGAAAAAGTAGCATTTTTCTCCCTTCAAACAAATCACTTTTTCTTTATGCATTTTCCTTCAAAATAATTCTATGCTTCCTCCACAAAGAATTACACATGACTTGAGATTCCAGTGTATTATTTGGGGTGGGAAAAGCTGGCAACTGAAGCATAAAGCGCCATGTTTTTGCAATTATCTCTCTTCTGCATCCCCCTCATGTGTTCCCTAGTGAAGAGGCAGAGCTGAAATGTGGGGCTGGGTGTCTAAGGAAGAATGTAGTAGTGCTAATGGTGAAAATGTGCTGATTTTAAAAGGTAGTAAAGAGCATCCATGATACAGTTCTGTAGACTCACTTCTTATTTCTCACAAAAATACAGCTGTTTTGCTGTTGATTTTAATGCTACTTAAGTCTATAAAAATATTTTATTCAGACTATAAATAGTTTTGCTCAAATTAGCTTTGGAGCTCAATTGCATTATGCTTCTGCCCTCAGAGGGCAACTTGGAAATAATGGTGAAAAGAATGTGACCACCAAGATCATCTCATGGGAAAAATGGCATAGTCCAAGTGAGGTTTTCCTCTTCTTTTTCTCTTCTATTTTGATACATGAGAAAACAGATGGGGTTTTAAGAATACAAAATGTATCTTTGTTCGTCTTTGCTAAGCTTGAATAGAATTGGTTAAGAATTAAAGAATTTATCAACAAATGAAAATAGCGTAGAACACATGTAGTGTTTTCTAATTAAAATATCTTAAAAATTAATAAACACCAAATGTAGAGGTCTAGATAGAGTCATGCACTAGCATGAACACACACATACTTAAGTGTGGAGGCACAGGAGTAGTTTTCTTGGGTGTGTGTGTTTACTCATTACTGCCTCAGAACTACAACAGATATGGTTATTCCAGTCAGGTGTGTAGATGCCTACATTTAACATGCAAGTCCAGTCCTTGAGATATTAAAGTATGGATAGGGAATACAATACCCTGTAGCCTTGTTTTCAAAGGGACATGGACCTTTTCCTTGGTGCTTTTGGGGTAGGAGTGAGGTTAACAAGAGCTGTTAGCTAACTTCTGGGTCTTGGTCTTGGAAATAAGGCCTGGTGGGGAGTTGGAATGGTGGAAGGTGTTGCCAGAAAGGTCTGAGAGCAAGTAAGTCAAAGAGGTGCACAGGAACCACAGAGAATGGTGAAAGCCAGAAGTTAGTCCTTGGGATGAAGGAGAGGAAACCAGTTTGAGAAACTAGTACAAACTATATATTATAAATGGAAAACTGGGCCAAGGATCAGAAACCAAAGAGACTGGGTATAGATGAAAACTGTAGTATGATACGGATTAAAAATGGACTATGATTGTCATAGTTTGCTTTTGCTGCTATCACAAAATCATGAGACTGGGTAATTTATAAAGAATAGAAATTAATTTTTTGCATTTCTGGAGTCAGGGGAGGTCATGATCAAGGTTCTGACATTTGGTGTCTGGTGAGGGCCCTCTTGCAGCATCCTCACTCACATGGCAAAAGACAGAGGGCAGGAAAAGGGCACATTCTCTCCAAAGCCTCTTTTATAAAGGCATTAATCCATTCATGAGGGTGGAGTCTTTATTATTTAATTACTTCCCCAAGGGCCTACCTCTAAATACCATCGCAATGGGGACTAAGGTTGAACATAAATTTTGGAGGTGACATCATCATTTGAACCATGGCATTCCACCGCTGGCCCCCCAGAAATCCATAACCTTGCTACCCACAAAGTACATTCATTCCATTCAAATTGCCTCCAAAGTCTTAACTGTTTCCAGCATCAACTCAAATGTCTAAACTCTAGAATCTCATCTAAATCAGATATGGGTGAGATTCAAGGTACTCTTCATCCTGAAGCAAATTACTCTCCAGCTGTGAGCCTGTGAAATCAAACAATATGTGCTTCCAAAATACAATGATGGGATAGGCATAGGATAGACATTCCCATTCCAAAAGGGAGAAATATGCAAAAAGAAAGGAGTAATAGCTTCCCAAGTAAGTCCAAAATCCAACAAGGCACACAACATTAAACTTTGAAGCTTGAGAACAATCTTTATTGACTCCAGATTGCACCTTCCAGACACACTAGGGTGAAGTTTGGGTCCCCCAGGCTTCAGGGACTCCACCTGCATGGTGTTACTGGGCACAGCCCATACTGCAGCTCTCATGTGCTGGCGTTGAGTGTCTGTGGCTCTCCCCAGGATGGGGAATTGCATGATGGTTGCTTTACAGATCTAGCATCTCAGGAGTAGCCCTGCACCATACAATTCCATGAGGCATTGCCCTTTTGGGGGTTCGCTGCAGTGTCCCTACCCCTGTTGTTGCAGGAAAGGGGTTCGGATCCAGACCCAGAGAGGGTTCTTTGATCTCACACAAGAAAGAATTCAGGGAGAGTCCACACAGTAAAGTGAAAGCAAGTTTATTAAGAAAGTAAAAGAATAAAAGAATGGCCACTCCATAGACAGAGCAGCCCCGAGGGCTGCTAGTTGCCCATTTTTATGGTTATTTCTTGATGATATGCTAAACAAAGGGTGGGTTATTCATGTCTCCCCTTTTTAGACCATATAGAGTAACTTCCTGACATTGCCATGGCATTTGTAAACTGTCATGGCACTGGTAGAAGTGTAGCAGTGAGGACGACCAGAAGTCACTGTCATAGCCATCTTGGTTTTGGTGAGTTTTAGCCAGCTTCTTTACTGCAACCTGTATTATCAGCAAGGTCTTTATGACCTGTGTCTTGTGATGACCTCCTATCTCATTCAGTGACTTAGAATGCCTTAACCATTTGGGAATGCAGCCCAGTAGGTCTCAGCCTCATTTTACCCAGCTCCTATTGAAGATGGAGTTGCTCTGGTTCACATGCCTCTGACCCTGTGGCAATTCTCTGCCAGGACCCTGCGACTCTCTGAAGCATCCTATGAAATCCAGGTAGAGGTAGCCATGCCTGCACAGCTCATGCACTCTGAGCACCTGCAGAGTTAGCACTATGTGGACACTGCCAAGGTTTGTAGATGTGCCCTCCAGGGGGACACCCTGTGCTGCACCTCAGCTCACTGGAGCCCCAGCAGTGCGGTGAGAGGGTGGGGGGAGTGGACAGAGGAGTGCTGCACTGGAATGCAGGAAGAAGAGACGTGAGGAAGCCCTGGGTCCCTTACTCCCTTGAAAGGGTCCTGTCTTTAAGGTCCTAGTGCTGTGGGCCTGTGATGAGAGTAGCAGCATTGATTACCTCTGAAATGCCTTTGGGGTTATTCTCCAATTTTCTTAATGAATAGCATCTGGCTTCCTTCTAGCCACACTAATCTCCTCATCAAAAGGTCACTTGGCCACACCCTTGGTTTCCTCTTCTAAGCAATTTTTTTATTCTTTACATGGCCAAGCTGGGAATTTTCCAGAATGTTTACGTTCACTTTTTCTTTTGATTATAAATTCCATCTTGAACTTGTTTTTCTCTTCTCACATTTTACTATAAGCAGTTAAGAGAAGTCACGCAGTGCCCTGAACACTCTGCTTAGAGATTACTTCTGTCAAATATCCTAGTTCATAGCTCTCAAATTCTGCATTTCTTAAAGCAGTAGGACATGGACACAATTTAACTAAGTTCTTTGTCACTTTGTAACAAGGATGGCCTTCCCTCCAGCTTTCAATAATATATTCCTCATTTTTGTCTAAGACTTCATCAAAATGGCTTTCACTGTCTACATTTCTACCAACATTTCTGTTCACATCTTAGATAATCTCCAAGATTTAGGCTCTCTCCATAGCTCTCTTCTTCTGAGCCCTCACCAGAATTGCCCTTGATTCTCTATTAGTGGTAATGTAGGTTTTTTTCTGGCATTTATTTCAAAACCATTTTAGCCTCTACCCATTACCGAGTTCCAAAACTGCTTCTGCATTTTCAGGTATTTGTTAAAGCAACACTCCACCTCTTTGGTACCAATTTCTGTCTTAGTTCATTTGTGCTGCTATGACAAAATACTTGAAACTAGGTAATTTATAAAGAGAAATTTATTTCTCACAGTCCTGGAGGCTGGGAAGTTCAGGATCAAGGTGTCAGCATTTGATATATGGTGAGAGCCTTCTTGTTGCATCCTCACATGGCAGAAGGCAGAGGACCAGGAAAGGGCACATTCTCTCTGAAGCCTCTTCTATAAGGGCATTAATCCATTCATGAGGCAAAAGCCCTCACGACTTAGTCACTTTCCAAAAGGCCCTGATATGGCTTGGCTCTGTGTCCCCATCCAAATCTCATGTTGAATTGTAATCCTTAATGTTGAGGGAGGGACCTGGTAGAGGTGATTGGATCATGGGGGCGGATATCCTCCTTGCTGTTCTCATGATAGAGAGTGAGTTCTTATGAGATCTGGTTGTTTGAAAGTGTGTAGCTCCTTCTCCTCCTCCTTTCCCTCCTCCTTCTCCTCCTCCTGCTCCTCCTCCTTCTTCTTCTTCTCCTTCTCTCTCTCTCTTTCTCTCTCTCTCTCTCTGTCTCTCCTGCTGCCATGGGAAGATGTGCTTGCTTCCCCTCCGCCCTTCTGCTATGATTGTAAGTTTCCTAAGGCTTCCCCAGCCATGCCTCAGCCTGTGGAACTGTGAGTCGATCAAACATCTTTTCTTTATAAATCACTCAGTCTCCACTAGTTCTTTAAAGCAGTGTGATAATAGATTAATACAGGCCCTACCTCTTAATACTGCCACAATGGGAATTAAGTTTCAATATAAATTTTGGAGGGGACAACATTTTTCAAACCATAGCAGTGATGCAAAACAATCACGATATAGATGGTCATGAGGCAGAAAGGCAGTGAGATGGTAACAGTTATAGAAAATTGTGACACTGGATGAGCACTGAAAGTCTCAGAATGCCTCATGCTGGAACCACAGATTTAACAGACAAAGGAATTGCAAAACTCTGTTTGTTCTGAGGGCCTAGCCTAGGGTTGTCTCCTTATCCTGCGGGGGAGCAGGGGAACTCCAGAAATAAAGACAAGGCCTGACCCACTTAACAAGCCTTTACTGTGTGTGAATTTATGTTTATTTTGTTTTGAATGGTGGTTTATTTACCTTTGGTAATTTTTTTTAAGCCTCAGAGAGAAAAATGGTGATAAAACATTTATCTAAATAGATGTAACTATCTTAAATTTTTACTCTTTTCTTATGCCAAACTCAATACACCAATGCATTCTGAAAAACAAACATACAGGTAAACCCAAATTGGACACTAAAAGCACTTAAAAGCAATGCAGGTCATCCCTGAAGGTGCCTTGCAGAGAGAAGAAAGAGATTGTGTTGTGCATCTTTGGAAAGCAAAGTTTCCTAAAAATCCTCCTTGAACATCTTTTTTCTTCCAGGAATTCCACTCCTTGAGGCAGTGCCCACTGCCTTCCCCCGTCTCCACCTGCTTCTCCTATCTCCTCATCCTCCTTGCCCTCTTCTGCTTAGTTCCTCTTACCTCTCATCTTGGTTTTTGCTCTTAGCCTTCTCTCCTGTAGCACAATTTGGCCTTCTCAGCGCTTCCCACTCTCTCTACCTATTACCTCTTTCTTTAGCAGAACAAACTTCAGGTACCTAACTTGAAAAAGTGTCCCTTCTCTTTAGAAGACATGAGAAAGGAAGGATTGAAAATACTTAAATTTTACTTTTCTCTGTCACACAAGGAATTCAAATCATTGCTCTGAGTTCCTTGCTCCATATGATACAAATTTGAGCCAAACATCTCAATTTAGATGTTGGAGGGGGGAGTGGAAAAAAGACTGGATACAGCCAGTAGTCCTGGGTTGCTGTCCCAGCCCAGCCACTAAACTGATTGATGTGCCCCTCATTAAGACTAGACCTTTCTTGAGCTCTGTGCAGCATGATGTGGGTCTGGACAATGGGATCTTCAGGGGTAGCCACTACTTGTGTAGTGCATTACAGTTATAAAGCACATAAATCATCTAATTACATTTTTACATAGTCTGTGAGGCACTGGGGCCCCCATCTGACAATGATAATTGAGGGATTGGGTAATTTGTCCAAGGTCACACAGAGAATGGCCAAGGCTGTATCAAACCACAGATTCTTTTTTTTTTTTTTTTTTGAGACAGGGTTTCTTACTGTCACCCAAGCTGGTGTGCAGTGGCATAGTCATAGGATCACAGCTCACTGCAATCTCAAGCTGCTGGACTTCAGCAATCCTCCTCCCTCAGCCTCCTGAATAGCTGGGTCTACAGGCATGTGCCACTGTGCCTGGCTAATTTTTTTAATTTTTTGTAGAGATGAGGTTTAACTGTGTTACCCAGGCTGGTCTCAAACTCTTGTACTCAAGTGATCCTCTCACCTTGGCCTCCCAGGGCACTGAAATTACAGGTGTGAGCCATCATGCCTAGCCAAACATAGATTTTGACATAGAAGCATGAAATTTTAGTGCATGGAATTTGATGATGCAAATCCCCTCGAAGACCCTTTTATTTATCCACCAAAACACACAGTCAAATACGTTTATCATCAGTGAAACCCAACAGCTTCATGGACGATAGATATTTCTGTTGTATTTTAACTCTTTATAAAAATTCATTCCCACCTATTAATTGTATTAGCATAGGACTCAATATTTCTTCCACTTTAATTTTCTTATATTTTGTATGAAATGATTGTATTAGTCTGTTCTCACACTGCTAATAAAAACATACCTGAGACTGGGTAATTTATAAAGGAAAGAGGTTTGATTGACTCAGTACAGCATGGCTAGGGAAGCCTTAGGAAATTTACAATCATGGCAGAAGGGGAAGCAAATACGTCCTTCTTCACATGGTGGCAGGAAGGAGAAGTGCAGAGTGAAAGGTGGGAGGGAAAGCCCCTTATCAAACCATCAGCTCTTGTAAGAATTCACTCACTGTCATAACAACAGCATGGAGGTAACCACCCCCATGATCCAATTACCTCCCACTGGGTCCCTCCCATGACACATGGGGATTATGGGAACTACAGTTCAAGATGCGATATGAGTGGGGACACAGGCAGACCATATCACTGATATTATACAGAAGGCACTCCTGTCAGAGAGTTAACGTGCTGGTTCCAGACTTTTCAAAATGTGCTTACATAAGCATCACTGGGGAGCTTATTAGAATGCAAATAACCAGGCCCCTATTTGAGACATTCAGGTGTCTGGAGTTGGAGCCCAGGTGACTGATGCAATGGCCCATGGCCCACATATTTTAAAATGCTGCTCTTATTCATACTGCATGTATATCCACAGCAACCGAGTTTTCTTGAAATAGTCAGAACAGACCATTTCTTTCATGAAGTGCCTTGAGGTTGAAGAGAGAGATAAAATCCACATCACAACCTCTCTGATATTGGCCCTGTGATGGTATTGGAAATCAGGTGTTCCATTTAAAACATTTTCCCTCCTTGGAGATCATTTTCCTTTAAAGAAAACATTAAGCTTTCATGTTATTATGAAATAGTTTATGAAGGGTAAAAAATTATTTTGGAGTTCAGGGAACTTCCCAGACAGATCTGCAAGTGGGGGAACCCAATGAATAACAAAGGAGGCATGGAAAAGGAAAAAAGAAATACTACCATGAGCAAAGTTTGCAACAGGAGCCTCAGCATGGGCTCATGTTCACATGGGAAGTTTTAAGAAAATATGAATGCCCTGGTCCCACCCTCAACGATTCTGCTGTAATTGGTCTGGGTGCAGCCTAAGCATCGGGATTCATAAAACTTTCCAGATGATTCCAGTGCAGCCAAGGTTGAGAACCATTGCTTTAAAGTTTTTTTTCCCTGCTAACTCTGCTTAGCAAAAAGATGTGAGGTTTGTATCGGGATGAAAACCGCAGTTGTAAAACAGAGCATACAGTGAGCTCAAATGGGACTACAAAACCTTCTTTTCCATGTTGCTACTCTCCTGGGGACATTGGAGATGTTGATCTGATCAAATGTAAAGTTTTTAATAAAACAGCTTTTTGTCTTGCACTTTGGTTTTTGATGACATCAGTGAAAATTCAATAGATGTAGATAATAGCGAAATGGTTGCAAGCCCTTTGGTGTTTAATATGCATGTAAAAGCTTATGATCTATTGAAATGTGAACTACCAAGGGTCTCCTACCCCACAAATGGAGTCTTTAACCGCGTGCGGGCCAGCTGCTTATAGAAGAGAGGGCAGTTCTCTTTTCTCTTTGTGTCGCACGAATTGGGTTTGTGAGTTTTCACGATTTCCACACACATAAAATCTCAGTCATAATGTTGCATTTCCATTAACTTAGTGGATTACAGTTGTGTGTTCTGGCATGACTTCCAGCAATAGTCCCCACACTGTTGAAGCCTTGCTGTTTGACGCCGACCTATAAAATGTGTTATAATGATCTAAAATAAGGGAAAGGAAGGAAAAATAAAACCAGCCACAAAGGCATTTCAAAATGAGGTAAGATTTGGAATGGCTTTGGCACGTGCGGTGTTCTATAAAGTCAAGTCCAAGAAGCAGCCTTTCTTTTATTTTTAAGATACTTGCAAATAAAGCAGTAATATTGATAAGATAAAAGACTGGAGATTGTGAGTCCATAGCAAAAGAAATCTTCCACAGAAATAACCAGAAGGCCATTTCCTTAGAATTTACCTTGTACACACTACAGCCAGATGCAGGCAGTCACAGAAATCTCTAGGCTGTGTCTTCACCATGATCATGTAGTTATATAAAGACATATAAGACAGCAGTCAGGACACAATACAACAAAATGCCTCATTGGCACATGCTCAGTAACCAGTTGAATGGCTAAAAATGGCATCATCAACATTCTTCCAAAGAACAAGCTTACACATGCACATTCAAAAATAAAATGTCCCAACCACCACCTCCTATCAAACCAGATCCCAGGGCCACCTGCAGAGATGTCTGTTTCAAGTTCAACAAACATCTTCCAGACATGTATTTGCCACAGACCTTGCCTTTTCAATGAGAAGATGTATAGAGCTATCATTAAGAGCTCAGCTTTACAGTCAGGTAAAGATGATTTTGACTCCTTGCTCTGTTATTTACTAACTGTGTGATTACATTAGGTACTTATCCTCTTGAAGAATCAGTTTGTTAATTAGAAAGTCAGGATAATAATATCTACTACTTCATAGGATTGTTGTAAAGTCCAAGTGAAATCATGAAGAGCCTAGTCAGTTGCACGGGACAGATTAGCTGCTCTATCTCAGCAGCTGCAATGGCCACATTCTCATGATGTTACCTTAGAGCTGCCATCCAGTGGATGTTGAATACAGGGGAAAAAGAAAAGCAAAAATCTTTCCAATTTTTTGCTTTATAGATGTATTTTCTCTTTTATATCATTATCTTTGTTGCCAGCATTCACTTTTGCTTTATAGATGTATTTTCTCTTTTATATCATTATCTTTGTTGCCAGCATTCACTTTTGGGTTTCTTTGATGTTTTTTACCCAAAATTTTTATTTTGGGTAGTAAATTTTCTGACACTGAGTCATTTTCTGCATTTTACTAGTTACCTAGTAAACTAGAAAACTAATACTAGTTTCTCAATAAGAGAAACACTAAGTATAATAACACAGAGTGACAGAGAGAAAGAGGGAGAGAGAGAGAGAATGTTCTGGGTTAAATTTTAGTAAAGTGAAATCCTTGTAATTTCACAGCTCCCAAAACTAGGCTAGAAGCTGATGCTGGGATGGTCGGGGGTGGGGCAGCTATGTCCTTTCTACTCTTGACCTTGCATTTAACATGTGGTCAATACATATTTACAGAAGTAAATGAATGAATTCATTGTGCTCTGTTCTGTCCTTACAAATATTTGGGTGAACTGAAAATCTTGCTCTGAATAGTTCCATTCCTAAAGAAGTCACTAATATTTATCCCAAAAATGCTGGCTTCAAGGGCATCTGAAATATTCAGCACTTTCAAAGTAGTTTACCTGCACATAATACCATTGCCAATGTGTTGGCTGCAAACTTTATTATAAGTGGGGTGGACAGTTATGAGCACTTTTTGGCTACTAAGCATTTGGGGCCCCTTCCCATATTGGGGAAATCTTCTACTATGTGAGTCATAATTTGAAGTGGAATGTCACTTCTCAGAATCCCTGAATATCCTTGTTCTTCCAGATCCCTAGCAACTGGTAGGGACCTAAACTCAGCTCCACAGATAATCACCATGGGATCCTAGAGTCTGGACTAAGTATGACCCAAGGAGAACAGACAGTTGACAACATCCTCCTGAATCAGGGGAAGTACTGACTTCTGATGTCCAGTTTCTAGAGCGACATTAGAGTCAGTCATACAGCCAGGTGTTCATCTTCAGTGCTGTGACCCCCTGTGTGCTCTGACTAAATTCTCACCTGGTAGACTCCTTATGTCTCTACCTGTTTTCTGCCTGTGTATTAGCCCATTCTCACACTACTATAAAGAAATATCTGAGACTGGGTAATTTATAATGAAAAGAGGTTTAATTGGCTGACCATTCTGCAGGCTATACAGGAAGTATGGCTGGGGAGGCCTCAGGAAATTTATAATCATGATAGAAGGCAAAAAGGAATGACGTACATCTTACATGGCCAAAGCAGAGGGAGAAGGAAGAGAGAGAAATGCCCCACATTTTTAGACAACCAGATCTCGTGAAAACTCACTATCACAAGAACTGCTAGGGGAAAGTCCATTCCCATGATCCAGTCACCTCCAACCAAGCCCCTCCTCCAACACTGGGGATTACAATTCAACATGAGATTTTGGTAGGGACACAAATCCAAGCCATATCACCCGGTGTTCCAACTTTTGGTGAAGTCTGTAATCTACAATAAAGTCCTTACACAAAAGTTGGTTTATATTGTTTTCAACCAAAATCCTTGGCAACCACCATGAGGGTGGATGTGGTTTCATGAAAGATGAATAAGGGCATGTGACCCTTTTAAAGCAACCAGTCTTCTAAAATCAGTTATTATCCTTATTTAATAATACTAGTCAGGGTCCTTGTTCACTTTTATATCCTACAATCCACCCAATCCCTAGCATGGAATGGGTGCTCAATATTTTTGTTGAACAAATAAATGAAGAAAATGTAATAATTAAAACTAAGAACTCACTAAATGAGCTTGACACCAGATTGGACATGCAAAAGATAGGTGGGCTGGAAGAGAGCTGAGTAGAAAATTTTCAGGCTGCATACACTGCAAAGACATATAAGTTTGCGGCTGATGTCCCCATGAAACTTACAATCTAGCTAAGAAGAGACTGACGTCCAAGAAACAATTTACAAACAATAAAAGACAGAATTGCATATAAATAAGGGGTAAGCGGGGGAAAAGTGACAGAGGAATGTACGTATTGTATAGGTTTGACATTCCTCCTTTAGTGTTTGTCAAATTATCCCTCATTTGCCAAGGATAAAGATGTGGGCAGGAAATGATCCGGAACAGAATACCCATGTTCTCCTCGTATTAGTTTGAAATGATATCAGCTGAAGCATTCATTCTCTGGGATCTGTGTATCGACAGAGCCATAATACCAGGTTTGTCAGGCAAAATTGAGGTTTAGTTCATAAAAGATTATTGTACTGTCTAATTAGAGAGGATGAGGAACTAGAAATCCTGTTCAATAACATTCCTGATCCCAGTTAACCTCTGTGGAAACCACTGAGTCCCACCGAGAATACCATTGTTCCTATGTGTACCAGCCAGGCAAACTAGGATAATTTAAGGAGGATTTCATGCAGAGGCTGTTTTCAAATGTTATGGGAAAATCAGAAGCATTATATAATACCCTGGGGGTGTTACCTTCTCAAGGGGAGAAGTAGATGGAATGACTACCAAGAACAAGAAGAAAGTCAGGTAGAGATGGCCACCTAGGAGGAACTGTGACCTTGAATCAAGGGAGTCAGCCTTCCTGCTGACTGAAAACCCTGCTGAAAGGGAGCTTGGAAAATAAACACCTTGACCTGATCTGTTCCCTAATCCATTGAATAAACCTAACCAGAAGCCAGAGGGCAAGAAAGTCTGCTGGCATTCATTGAGGTCAGCCTCCAGAGGCAGAGAGCAGGGAGGAAGAGGGTGAACAATTAATTTGGAAGGGAAAAAGAACATTATCTAACATATTATAAAATAGAGTTTTCAAAGTAATATACCCCTTACCTAATTTGGGGGATACATGAAGATTTTCCTAGGGGTATGTGGCAAGAACAGCTTTAAGTCTATCCAGTTCCAGATCCTCCAGCTGCATTTGTATTCTTTCCTAATATTAATCTGCCTGAGAATATGCCTTTGGTTGTGGCCACTTCTTTCCTACTATCCCTTTTACAAATGCCCTTATTCACCTTTAAAAAAAAGAAAAAGAAAAAGAAAGAAAAAACAGCCAGGCACTGTGGCTCATGCCTATAATCCCAGCACTTTGGGAGGCCAAGGCAGGTGAATCACCTGTCAGGAGTTCAAGACCAACCTGGGCAACATGGTGAAACCCCATCTCTACTAGAAATACAAAAATTAGCTGGGTGCAGTGGAGTGTGCCCGTAATCCCAGCTACTAGGGGGGCTGAGGCAGGAGAATCGCTTGAGCCTGGGAGGCGGAAGTTGCAGTGAACCAAGATTGTACCATTGCACTCCAGCCTGGGCAACAGAGCGAGACTCCATCTCAGAGAAAAAAAAAAAAAAAAAAAGAAAGAAAAGAAAAGAAAAGACGTATCTTACCTATCTGGAACAAAAGGCATGCCTCTTATCCACACTTATGTATTACCCTTACCTATGAAAACTTTTAAAGTGACAAAGGTACAATTTGAAAGAGAGTTTGTGAACTATCTTTTGTCAAAATATATAACGTATTTCATTTATTGTGATTGTGTACCAACACATTTGCAATGGTTACTCAAACCAGAAGAACCTTTTTTTAGCAGTTACAGCAGGATTCCCTTCACGTTATAACTACTTGAAGAGATGTAAAGACATCTCAGTGGCAAAGCTGCACCCCAGATCAATTAAGTTAGAATCTCTAGGGTTAGGACAAAAATTACATCAGCAATTTTTAAATGTTCTTAGGTAATTCAACTATGTAACATTGAGAAATACAGAATTAGAGACTTCATGAATTAGAGACTATTGATAATAAGATGTTAAATGTTTTAAAAATATTGTATGTGTCCATTTTGTTTCAGAAAACTATTATAGGGTGATGCATAGACATTTTAGTAAAAAGTTATACCACATTAGAATCCTAAATCACATAGGATTCCTATGGAGGAAGCAGAATAAAATATGGACATAAACCAGTCCAAAGAACAAAAGGAACAATGTAAAATTTCCAGCATTGTAGGGCTTGTTTTTTAAAAAAAGGATAATGGTGTTTATCAAATCATTGTCACATTCTGCTAAGGTAGAGTAGCTTCCAGCAGACCATGTTTCTGATGAAGCAACTAAAAAAGCTAAATAAAAGACAAACAAAAATTCTCTTAGAGGTATCAAAGATATACTAAAGCAACCTAGACTTCATGGGCCATGATCTCAGAGGAAAGGAAGAAGAATGAGCTAACATTCACTGAAACAAATTTCCCCATGAGCCATTTGTTAATTCTAGTCCTGGACAGGAGGCTAAAAACCAAAGTAGAACAACATGGAGGGGAGGCATAGAAGCCAGCAGAGTTTTAGGCAATCTGATGGGCTGCAGGGACAAAAATAATACTTATGGGAGTAAAGACATCCAGGGCTTGAGGGGCTAAGATCAAGGAGGAAGAAAATACAAATAAATATGGCCAATACTTAGTGTTTGTTTCCCTCAGAGGAATTTGCCAGAGTAGAATTCTATGTAACTGTGCAAAAAGTTTCTGAAAAGCAGAGTGGTATGTTAGCTGTCTCAGAGAGCTGAAAGGAAAAACATTTAGAAACCTCCAAAGAAGCATCCCAAATTCTCGGTGAGGCTGCTATACACTATACACTCCAGGGCAAAGATAAAAAGAATTGACTAGGCCTCACAAAACTGAAACTCAGCCTCAGTCAGTTCAGTCATTGATTGGATTGAAATAATCTGTGTCACCCTGGCTGCCTATCAAGAAATAAAAATGATGCCCCTCCAGAAGAAGGCAACATCATCCAGAGCCTCTGTACTTCCTCTTACATTCACTCAAAAATTCTTCCATTCACTCACAAATTGCTAAGCAGGCTGGCAAAGCCATGGAGACAATAGATCAGATGGTGACTGCCAGAGGTAAGGAAGGAGGGAGGAACAAATAAATGGAGCACAGATGATTTTTATAGTAGTGAGACTATTCTGTCTAATAGTATAGAGGTGGGTACAAGTCATTATATGTTTGTCAAACCCACAGAATAAACAACAACAAGAATGAATTCTAATGAAAACTATGGACTTTGGGTGATAAGGATGTGTCAATGTAGATTCAATGATTGTAACAAATGTACAACTCTGGGGTAGGATGTTAATAGTGGGGGACACGGTGCAAGTGAGTGTGTGGGCAAGTGGAAGATGGTAACTCACTGTTCTTTCTTTTCAATTCTGCTGTGACCCTAAAAGTTCTCTAAAAAGTAGTTTATTTTAAAAGTTTGGCAAGCATATCAAGAAATGAAACCAAAAAGCAAATAAAGAATTATAGATGGCCCATTTATTGAAACAGACTTTAAAATGTATGTGATGGACATGTTCAAGAAAATAGTTATTAAAGTGAAGAATTTCAGCTGGAAACTAAATGTTTTAAAACATCAAATGGAAACTATGAAAGTGAAACATTTAATATTTTAAATAAGGAACTCAAGAGAAGATTTTGACAGCAGATTGGACATGCAAAAAAAAATTAGTGAACTAAAAGACAGAATAATAGATATTCTAGAGAGAAAGAGAAAAAAAGAGATATCTGGGGCATAATGAAATTGGTCTACAGATGTAAACACACCTCCAGGATGAAAATCCTTCCTCCAGAATGAAAAGTGCTACAAACTAAAGTAGAGTCAATACAAAGAAAATGACATCTAGGCATATTAGAGAAAAAAACTGTTAAAACCAAAGACAAAAGATAAAAATTTTAAAGCAAGCCAAAGAAAAAAGGCATTATCTTCAAATGAGCTACAATAAGATGGACAGCTGACTTGTCTACAGAGGGCAACAGAAAAAACATCTTTAGAGTATGGGAAGAAAACAACTGTCATCATAGAAATCTATACCTGGTAACAATATCTGTCACAAAAACAAGGCAAAATGATTTTTTTAGCTCTTCAAAAACAGACAATTCCTCACTAGCAGATGTTTACTGAAAGAAATGCTGAGAATTTTTACAGCAAAAGGAAAAATAATATAATATCCCCTCCTCCCCAACCAAAGGAAAAGAATAGAATGTAAGAAGGAGTCAAAACCAAACAGATTGATAAATACAAAAAAAATTGACTATATGGAACAATAATAATAATGAGTTGTGGTATCAAAAATATATGTAGAGTTAAAATCCCTGGGAAAGTAACATAAAAGGCGGAAAGTAAATAGAATAAAAGTGCTCCAAGGTCCTATCTGGGAATGGATAAATATACTAATTTATATTAAGACTACAAAGAATTCAAGATATATGCGATAATCTCTAGGATAATCACCAAACAACAATATAAACGTACAATTACCAATATAATAAAGCAATGAAATGGAACAATAAAAATATTTGATTAATACAACCAAAGGCTAGGAAAGAGAGAAAGGGAACATAGAAAGTAAAAACTGAAGTGTATAAAAATTGCGTTAAATATAAGATACTAAATACTCAAAATAAAACACAAAAATTATCAGGCTAGATTTTTTAGAAAACAGATTCTTCTTCTAAAATCCATGTATTAGGAATAAGGCCACAGAAAAGTTGTTAGTAAAAGAATGGAAAAGATAACATGGTAACAATAACCAAAAGAAAGCTGGTGTAGCTACACTTACATCATAGTAGTCTTTAAATAAAAAGGCAAGAAACATTACTAAAAATAGAGATAGTTTATAAGATATAAAAATTCTATATCTCTATACAATGAATAACATAGCCTCAAAATACAAAAAGCAAAAGTTGAAAGAACTAAACGGAGAAATAGAAGTGGATGACTAACATCCATCTCTCACCATTTGCAAATCAACAACAAATTAATGACACAAATCTGAACAACACAATTAACAAACTTAACTGACATATATAGAACAATGTACTTACAAAAGAATTCACATTCCTTTCAAGTACATTTAAAATATTTACCCATATCAACTATATTTGGCTATAAAATAAAACTCAATGCATTTAAAAGGATTAAAATCATTTAGAATATATTATCTGAAATTAAGCTAGCCATTAATAACATAAAGTAATTATCCAAATACTAAGATTTTCTTTTTGTAAATTAAGCATCCAATTCTAAATAATCCAAAAGAGAAAATCACAACGAATTCAGAAAATAATTTGAAATTAATGATAACAAAAATATGGCATTATTTTTTAAACGGAATAAATATAAAAACATTATGTGTATGAAGTTGTAGGATACACATAACAATGTTAAGAGAGAAATTATATCTTTAAATACATATATTAGAAAACAAAAAAGAATGAAAGTCTATGGTGTAATTATTATGTAAGTTTAGAGGAAGGACAAGTTAAACCCACAAAAATTAGTAGGAAGGCAAAAATAATTTTTTTAAGTAGAAATTAATAATATTGAAAATACCAGGAAGAAGTTGAATCTCTGAATAGACCAATAACAGGCTCTGAAATTGAGGCAATAATTAATAGCTTACCAACCAAAAAAAGTCCAGGACCAGATGGATTCACAGCCGAATTCTACCAGAGGTACAAGGAGGAGCTGATACCATTCCTTCTGAAACTATCTCAATCAATAGAAAAAGAGGGAATGCTTCCTAACTCATTTTATGAGGCCAGCGTCATCCTGATACCAAAGCCTGGCAGAGACACAACAACAAAAGAGAATTTTAGACCAATATCCCTGATGAACATTGATGCAAAAATCCTCAACAAAATACTGGCAAACTGAATCCAGCAGCATATCAAAAAGCTTATCCACCATGATCAACTGGGCTTCGTCTCTGGGATGCAAGGCTGGTTCAACATATGCAAATCAATAAACGTAATCCAGCATATAAACAGAACCAACGACAAAAACCATATGATTATCTCAATAGATGCAGAAAAGGCCTTTGACAAAATTCAACAACCTTCATGCTAAAAACTCTCAATAAGTTAGGTATTGATGGGATATATCTCAAAATAATAAGAGCTATCTATGACAAACCCACAGGCAATATCATACTGAATGGGCAAAAATTGGAAGCACTCTCTTTGAAAACTGGCACAAGACAGGGATGCCCTCTCTCACCACTCCTATTCAACATAGTGTTGGAAGTTCTGGCCAGGGTAGTTAGGCAGGAGAAAGAAATAAAGGGTATTCAATTAGGAAAAGAGGAAGTCAAATGACATGACTGTTTGCAGATGACATGACTGTATGTTTAGAAAAACCCATCGTCTCAGCCCAAAATCTCCTTAAGCTGATAAGCAACTTCAACAAAATCTCAGGATACAAAATCAATGTGCAAAAATCACAAGCATTCTTATACACCAATAACAGACAAACAGAGAGCCAAATCATGAGTGAACTCCCATTCACAATTGCTTCAAAGAGAATAAAATACCTAGGAATCCAACTTACAGGGGACGTGAAGGACCTCTTCAAGGAGAACTATAAACCGCTGCTCAATGAAATAAAAGAGGATACAAACAAATGGAAGAACATTCCTTGCTCATGGGTAGGAAGAATCAATATTGTGAAAATGGCCATACTGCCCAAGGTAATTTATAGATTCAATGCCATCCCCATCAAGCTACCAATGACTTTCTTCACAGAATTGGAAAAAACTACTTTCAAGTTCATGTGGAACCAAAAAAGAGCCTGCATTGCCAAGTCAATCCTCAGCCAAAAGAACAAAGCTGGAGGCATCACGCTACCTGACTTCAAACTATACTACAAGGCTACAGCAACCAAAACAGCATGGTACTGGTACCAAAACAGAGATATAGACCAATGGAACAGAACAGAGCCCTCAGAAATAATGCCACATATCTACAACTATCTGATCTTTGACAAACCTGACAAAAACAAGAAATGGGGAAATGATTCCCTATTTAATAAATGGCGCTGGGAAAACTGGCTAGCCATATGTAGAAAGCTGAAACTGGATCCCTTCCTTACGCCTTATACAAAAATTAATTCAAGATGGATTAAAGACTTAAATGTTAGACCTGAAACCATAAAAACCCTAGAAGAAAACCTAGGCAATACCATTCAGGACACAGGCATGGGCAAGGACTTCATGTCTAAAACACCAAAAGCAATGGCAACAAAAGCCAAAATTGACAAATGGGATCTAATTAAACTCAAGAGCTTCTGCACAGCAAAAGAAACTACCATTGGAATGAACAGGCAACCTACAGAATGGGAGAACATTTTTGCAATCTACTCATCTGACAAAGGGCTAATATCCAGAATCTATAATGAACTCAAACAAATTTACAAGAAAAAAACAAACAACCTCATCAAAAAGTGGGCAAAGGATATGAACAGACACTTCTCAAAAGAAGACATTTATGCAGCCAAAAGACACATGAAAAAATGCTCACCATCACTGGCCATCAGAGAAATGCAAATCAAAACCACAATGAGACACCATCTCACACCAGTTAGAATGGCGATCATTAAAAAGTCAGGAAACAACAGGCGCTGGAGAGGATATGGAGAAATAGGAACACTTTTATACTGTTGTTGGGACTGTAAACTAGTTCAACCATTGTGGAAGTCAGTCTGGTGATTCCTCAGGGATCTAGAACTAGAAATACCATTTGACCCAGCTATCCCATTACTGGGTATATACCCAAAGGATTATAAATCATGCTGCTATAAAGACACATGCACACATATGTTTATTGCAGAACTATTCATGATAGTAAAGACTTGGAACCAACCCAAATGTCCAACAATGATAGACTGGATTAAGAAAATGTGGCACATATACACCATGGAATACCATGCAGCCATAAAAAATGATGAGTTCATGTCTTTGTAGGGACATGGATGAAGCTGGAAACCATCATTCTCAGCAAACTATGGCAAGGACAAAAAACAAAACACCACATATTCTCACTCATAGGTGGGAATTGAACAATGAGAACACATGGACACAGAAAGGGGAACATCACACATCGGGGCCTGTTGTGGGGTCGGAGGAGGGAGGAGGCAAAGCATTAGGAGATATACCTAATGTTAATTGACGAGTTAATGGGTGCAGCACACCAACATGGCACATGTATACACATGTAACTAACCTGTACATTGTGCACATGTACCCTAAAACTTAAAGTATAATAAAAAAAAAGAAAAATATATATATATAATAGAGTCAACAAAAGTACTTATTTTATAAGATTAATAAAATTAATAAACTTCTGACAGGAACTATGAAGAAAAAAAAAGGCTGAGTGGGTGGCTTACGCCTGTAATCTTAGCACTTTCAGAGGCTGAGGCGGGTGGATCATTTGAGGTCAGGAATTCAAGACCAGCCTGACCAACATGGTGAAACTTGTTCTCTACTAAAAATACAAGAAAATTAGCCGGGCATGGTGGTATATGCCTGTAATCCCAGCTACTCTGGAGGCTGAGGCAAGGGAATTGCTTGAACCCGGGAGGCGGAGGTTGCAGGGATCCGAGATCGCATCACTGCACTCCAGCCTGGGCAACAGAGCAAGACTCTGAAAACAACAACAACAACAACAACAACAACAAAAACCAAAGTAAAAGGAAAAGAAAGAAAGAAAGAAAGAAGAAGGAAAAGGCAGGGAAGGGGAGGGAAGGGTAGGGTAGGGGAGGGGAGGGGAGGGGAGGGAGGGAAGGGAAGGGAAGGGAAGAGAAGGGGAAAGTCATATATTACCAATATCATGAACAAAAAATGGGATATTACCACTGATTTTTTTAGACATTAAAAAGATAGGATGACTTCTTGTTTCAGTTTCAACAAGAGCCTAGAAGTTGTCTCTTCCACCCTTGCAACAACTACAAAAAAACACTAAAGAAACTGAAAATAAATGACTTTTCTTAGATCCATCAAAAAACTGAGGTTGCAAGACAAACAGCTACTATGAAATTTGAAGAGATAAGTGAATACAGAGAATCACAGTTGAGATCAGCTCACCTTAAGCAGAAGCCACTTGGAGCCATAAATTGTAGGAACACTTAATTGTTGAGGAACTGTTGCAGTATGCCTGTGGACTAGCTTAAGAGTGGGTGAACTTCTGGGGACTCAGTTTTGTGGGTTTTACTGCCAGGGACCAAATCAGATTCTCATGGTGAAGAAATGAGAAAAATCTTCCTCATGTTCCAGGCAGAAGAAGGAAAAGTAACCATTTTGAAATATGTTACTACGTAGGTAATTATTTGTTCAAGGTAATAATAGAGTAAGTATATTGGATAATTACAGTATACGGATAACCTAAAATGAATGACAGGAATGTTGTAAAAGAAAAAAAGGGTCCGGGCACAGTGGCTCATGCCTGTAATCCCAGCACTTTGGGAGGCCGAGGCGGGCGGATCACGAGGTCAGGAGATCAAAACCATCCTGGCTAACATGGTGAAACCCCGTCTCCATTAAAAATTCAAAAAGAAAAAATTAGCCGGGCGTGGTGGCGGGCACCTGTAGTCCCATCTACTAGGGAGGCTGAGGCAGGAGAATGTGTGAAACCGCGAGGCAGAGCTTGCAGTGAGCCGAGATTGTGCCACTGCACTCCAGCCTGGGTGACAGAGCGAGACTCCGTTCCAGAAAAAAAAAAAAAGAGAGAGAGAGAAAGGGAGGTATTGGGGCTACTCTGTTATGAAATACCTGTACCACCTCTGAAGCAGTACAGTGGTATTTGAGAGTGGGTTTAGATTAGTTATAAATTTATATTGTGAACTCTAGCTACTAACATTTTTAAAAATAATTATAATTTGTATGGCATTAAAATAAAGAAAATAGAATCATTTAAATGCTTCATTAAAACCAGAAAAGGCAGAAAAAAGGAGAGAAAAAAAGAAACAACAAGGCAACACACAGAAACAAGCTATATCTGCCACATTAAACCAGTTATATTATGGTAGATATTAAACCAGTTAAATCAATAATAACTTATAATGTGAATAGTCTAAATGTACCAATTACCAAGCAGAAAGTATCAGAGTTGATTTTTTAAAAACCATTTTTAGTCTAACCCTATGGTACCTATAAGAATCCCACTTTAAATACAAATACACAGATAGGTTAAAAACAATATATCATGCTAATACTTAACAAAAAAAGCTGGATTAGCTACAATAATTTCAGATAAAGAATACTTCAAAACAAGCAAAATTATCAGGGATAAAAGGGTTTATCTCTTAAAGAGATCAATTATTATTATTTGTTTTCTTTTTTTTATTATACTTCAAGTTTTAGGGTACATGTGCACAATGTGCAGGTTAGTTACATACGTATACATGTGCCATGCTGGTGTGCTGCACCCATTAACTTGTCATTTAGCATTAGGTATATCTCCTAATGCTATCCCTCCCCCCTCCCCCGACCCCCCACAACAGTCCCCAGAGTGTGATGTTCCCCTTCCTGTGTCCATGTGTTCTCATTGTTCAATTCCCATCTATGAGTGAGAACATGCAGTGTTTGTTTTTTTGTCCTTGTGATAGTTTACCGAGAATGATGATTTCCAATTTCATCCATGTCCCTACAAAGGACATGAACTCATCATTTTTTATGGCTGCATAGTATTCCATGGTGTATATGTGCCACATTTTCTTAATTCAGTCTATCATTGTTGGACATTTGGGTTGGTTCCAAGTCTTTGCTATCGTGAATAGTGCCACAATAAACATGTGTGCATGTGTCTTTATAGCAGCATGATTTATAGTCCTTTGGGTATATACCCAGTAATGGGATGGCTAGGTCAAATGGTATTTCTAGCTCTAGATCCCTGAGGAATCGCCACACTGACTTCCACAATGGTTGAACTAGTTTACAGTCCCACCAACAGTGTAAAAGTGTTCCTATTTATCCACAGCCTCTCCAGCACCTGTTGTTTCCTGACTTAACATAGTGTTGGAAGTTCTGGCCAGGGCAATTAGGCAGGAGAAGGAAATAAAGGGTATTCAATTAGGAAAAGAGGAAGTCAAATTGTCCCTGTTTGCAGACGACATGATTGTATATCTAGAAAACCCCATTGTCTCAGCCCAAAATCTCCTTAAGCTGATAAGCAACTTCAGCAAAGTCTCAGGATACAAAATCAATGTACAAAAATCACAAGCATTCTTATACACCAATAACAGACAAACAGAGAGCCAAAACATGAGTGAACTCCCATTCACAATCACTTCAAAGGAATAAAATACCTAGGAATCCAACTTACAAGGGACGTGAAGGACCTCTTCAAGGAGAACTACAAACTACTGCTCAATGAAATAAAAGAGGATACAAACAAATGGAAGAACATTCCATGCTCATGGGTAGGAAGAATCGATATCGTGAAAATGGAGATCAATTATTTAAGAAAACACAGCAATCCTTGATATGCACGCACCTAACAAGAGAGCCTCAAAATATGTGAAGCGAAAACTGATAGTACTTCAAGGAGAAACAGACAAATATACTATCATGACTGGAGACTTCAACACTCCTATTTTAGTAATTGATAGGCCCAGTAAGCAGAAAATCATTAAGGATATAGTTGAACTGAACAGTACCATCAACTGCACCTAATTGACATTTATAGAGTACTTCATCAAACAATTGCAGAATATGTACTCTTCTCAAGTGTACATGGAACATTCACCAAGATAGACCACATTCTGGGCCATAAAGCACATCTTAATAAATTTAAAAGAATAGAAATTATACAAGGTATTATCTTATACCATGATAGAATTAAACTAGATAACTGGAAAAAAAACCCAAATATTTGGATATTAAATAACTTCTAAATATAATAACATGTCTAAATAACACAAGAATTCATGAAGTTTCAAGATAATTTTTTTAATGTTTCAGACTAAATGAAAATGAAATGAAAAAACACAAATCTGTGGATTGCAGCTAATGTTGTGCTTAGAAGGGTAATTATAGTATTAAATATGTGTATTAGAAAAGATTTAAAATCAATAATCTAAGCTTTCACCTTAGAAAACAAGAAAAAAAAGAAATAAGTCCAGTTTAATTATAAGAAAAACATCAGAAAAATTCTAATAAAGTGGCATACTATGATACATCTGACTAGTACTGCTCAAAACTGTCAAGGTGATCAAAAAACAAACAAGAAGTCTACAAAACGATCACAGCTAAGAGAAGCCTAGGGAGACATCACAATTAAGTGTACCGTGGTATCCTAGACAAGGTCTCAAAACACAAAATAAATATTAGGTTAAAAACTAAGGAAGTTGGAATAAACTATGAGCTCTAGTTAATAATTCTGTATCAACATTAATTCGTTAATTATAGGAAACATACTATGCTAACATAAAATGTTAATAAGAAAAACTATGTGTGAAGCTATATAGGAACTCTCTATAATCTACTCAATTTTTCTGTTAATCTAGAACTATTATAAAGTGTAAAGCCTACTAACAAAAAGAGATAATAAGAGAATATTATTAATAATTTTATTGTAAAATATTTAAAAGTTTAAATGAATCTATACATACCTCAAAAAACACAAATTACCAAAACTAACACAAGAAAAACATTTTCTTGCATTCATTAAAGAAACTGAATCTGTATTTAAGAACCTTCTGCCAAAGATATCTCCAGTCCCACCTGGCTTTGTAGATAAGTTCTCCAAAATATTTAAGAAAAAAAAAGATACAAATCTTACACAAACTTTTAATGCCTTCATTAAATAAGCAATTACAAAAGTAATTGTTTATTTACTGAGAGCACTAAAACTGTGATTTCAAAATATGACAAGGCCATAGAGAGCAAAATTATGAACCAATCCCTTAAGGACATAAAATTTTAAAATCTGTGAAAATATTAACAAATTAAATCTAGATACATATCATACACATATACACATATAATGACAAGGTAATTTACTATATTAACAGAAAAAAGCAGGAAAATTACATAATTAACTCAATAAATGCAGAAAATAATATTTAATTGAATTTGGTGCTAATTCATGATCTTAAAAAACTTTTAGTAAACTAGGAATAGATACAAATTTTCTTATTTGACAAAGAATAATTAGAAAAACTATAGCAGACACCATATTTAATCATTTCATATTGAAAGCTATCACCATGAGATTAGAATAAGTCAAAAGATACTATCACCTTTTCTTTTCAACTCTGTATTTGAGGTCTTACCCATTTTGATTAGAAAAATAGAGTTTTAATAAATGGGAAGAGAGAAATAAAACTGACATTAGGAGATTATATGACTGCATGCATATAACCCCCTTCACAATTTAAACATTATTAAAATTAAAAAGTAAAAAATTTACAAGGTGGCTGGATATAAGATTAATATACAAAAATTAAGCATATTTCTATATTTCAACAATAAGGATAAATTAAATCTTAAAAAGATACAATTAGTTATAAGATTAAAGAAATATATCTACACATATTCCTCTACATTAAAAACTACAAAACATTATTAAGAAAAATTAAACAAGATTTAAGTAAATGGTGGACATACCATATTCATGAGTTAGAAGATACAATAGTATAAAGATATTCCCAAATTAATCTAATATATAATGTATATATCACAATATATAATCTCAATAAAAATTCCAGATAGGGTGTGGATGTGTGTGTTTACAGTGACCAGAAGATACTAAACTTTGTATAGAAATTTAAAGGGTAGAGAATAGCCAAAGCAATATTGAAAAAGAATTATAATTACAAGAATCACCAGATCACATTATAAATCTATAGTGATTAAGATGACATTGTATCTGCACAACAATAGCCAAATAGAAACATAGCCACAAATATAAGGTTGCCTAATTTATGACAAAGATGGCCTTGCTGTGTTGTGGAAATAAATGCCATTTTAGTAAATATTCTTGGGTCAATTGGCTATGAAGCAGGGGAGAATTACTTTTACTTCTGCCTCACACAGTACACAAAAGTCATTTAAAATTGATTTTTACCTAATTAATTATGTAATACAGTAGTAATTTTATATTATATAATATTGAGATTATATTTATATTTTTGTGAATGCTGAAATAATATAACCTCTAGATCAATACTTGCAAGAACACTTTCATAATCTTGAGTTGGCAGAAATTTCTTATACAGGATATAAAAGGTACTAATCATACAGGAAAATAGTTAAAAATTGGTACACATCAAAATTAATAACTTGCATATAAAAGACACCACTAGTAAAATTGAAAGGCAAAGAATGAAATAGGATATTTGCAATATGTACATCAAAGAGCTTATATAGAAGCTATATAGAGAGTACCAACAGATCAATAAGAAAAAGAATAACCAAATAGAAAAATGGAAAGAGACTTACAAAAAGAGGATATCCAAAGAACCAAAAAAATTTGAAAAGTACTCAAATTTTATACTCACTAGAATAGGTAAAAGGAAAAATAAACAGAGACTATCAAATGATGCAGAGCAGCTAAAACTCTCACATACTTCTAATAAAAAGATAATTTGGTACAAATACCCTAAAAAATGTCTGGTAATAGCTAATAAAGCTGAATATATGCATGGCCCTGTCTTCCAACAGTTTCACTGTTAGACATATAACTAACATAAATGTTTACATACATCACAAAAAAGCATGAATAAAAATATGTACAGCAGCACTACCCATAATAGCCTCAAATTGAAAATAATTCAAATGTACACTAAAAATGTAATAAATAAATTGCAGTATATTCCTACTAAGGACTACAATACAGCAAGGAGAATGACGTATTTCTACTCCCAACAATAAATTCCATAAACTTAATACTGAGCAAAAGAAGCCATATTTAAAAGAATAACTACTGTATCATCCCATTTACATAAAGTTTAAAAACAGGAAGCTAATCTGTGATACTAAAGTCCCAATAGCGGTTACCTTTGTGGCAAAGGACTGTCTTAGAAGGAGCGAAGAACTTCTTAAACTGTTTGTTTGCTAGTTACATGAGTGTCTTAACTCTGTGGAACCAGTGGGATGTACACTCATAATTTGGTACATTTTTAAATGTTATATGTCAATCAAAAATTTGTTTTTAAATGATCTCTATGGTATTTTGATATCATTAGTACCTTTCAAAAAATGAAGTAATGGTTCTAACTTTCAATGTCATTCATTTATAACACACAGGAAAATGATATCCTTTGTAATCATTTATAGTGTTAATGAAAAATTTTAGATGTTAACTTAAAAATTTATGAAAGAGTATGTATTTTTTCTTTAAAACCTTTGAATGTATATCTGAGAATAAAGTTTATTGACTACTACTATAGTGTGTGAAACTCAGTAGAAGAGGCTGAGCCTTACTTAGGTGCTGTTTCAATAAGGAGTTGAGGACCTGTATATATTTCCCAAAATAGGTCTCCAGTCAGCAAAAAATTAGAGTATACTTACAAATGATATAAGTAGAAACAATTTTCTAGCTAACGAGAAGTTTTAGGTAATTTAATGGTTGTATGTCACACCAGCAGAACTCTGGGTTGTCAAATATACACTCTACAGAGCAGTTGGTCACATATGTGCAGAAGTCCTTGCTAGGATCAGCAATGTTTTTTGTTTGTTTGTTTTTTCCTGCCCCTCTATGTTAGTAATAGAGATGGAGACAACAGTAATAAGAGGTGAGAGAATCAACCTTTGTTCCAGTCATTTCTAGTTTTACAGTAAATTGTTCCCTGTTATGCAGGTGAGGCAATGTCTTCAGTCCCATCTTTGGGCATATTTGGAGATAAGCCAATTACTTTTTCTAATTCTTCTTCTTCTGGAACTTTCTAAGCCTAGATCTTGGATCATGGCACTCTGCTCTTCTTCCGTCTTCCTGTGCTTGAAATCTTCAAGAAACTCTCCACATAAAAGTTACTGGCCAGCTTTATATCTGCCTCTCTGCTGATACCCTTTATTCTTGAAAACTCAGAATCTCTTTACCCTCTTTTCCCCTCATTCCTTCACCCAGGGTTGTGATCTCGTCTCCTTTCTCTGGTTTCTGCTTCATCCATTGTGCCATTCTTCTTCTATGTATTGTTAATGCCCTGCTTCCAATCAATTCTTCCCTTTTATTTTAACCTCAGGCCAAGGTTTATTCCTCCTCAAAATTTTTCCCTTGTTTTTATTATCCCCATCAGTACCAAACTTTGCTGTTAATCTTTCTGAAAGAATAGTCTTGACTTAGAAACATCACTTTCATTCCAAACATTTGCTATGTAAATTCATGTTGTCTGGATCTTGCCCTGTAATTCCACAGAAACTCTTATGACAAAGTTGTCAATGACCTCATAATGGATAATTCCAAAAACCTATTCCAGGCCTAGCTTTTTTGACTCATCTTTGTCATTTTCTTCTTCCCACCAGCCTCTCCTCCTTTGAACTACATTTTCTTTGATACTGAGGAACTTCGCTCACCCATTTCTTTCTCTCTCATTGACTCCTTTTATGACTTCATCACTTCCTCTTGTCATCTAGCCATGAAAAAGAAGGAGCTCCTTTGGGCATTGTGCTGAGAATGTCTCTCTTTGTGTCCCCTCCCCAGCCCTACTATTTTTCTGCTCATCACCCCATTCATTCTCATAGTATTGGCCTTACACATATAAACTCCAATTAGATCTTGTCAATGAGACTTGGGGCCTCAATAGGGTGCTCTTGAGTAATATGTGTTGACTCCTAAATCACTTATATATTTATTCACTTTACAAGATGATGTTTATATGGTTTTCGGTTTTTGTTGGTTTTTGATTTTTTTTTCTTTTGAGACAGGGTCTTGGTCTGCCACCTAGGCTGGAGTGCAGTGGTGCAATCATGGCTCACTGCATCCTCAAACTCCCGGGCTCAAGCGTTCTCCTTGCCTCAGCCTTCTGAGTAGCTGGAACTACAGGTACGCACTACTGCACCCGGCTAATTTTTGTGTGTTTCTTTTCTTTTTTTTTTTTTTTTTTTGGTAGATACAGGCTTTCACCATATTGCACAAGCTGATCTCAAACTCCTGGGCTCAAGCCATCCACCCACCTCCACCTCCCAAAGTGCTGGGATTTATAGGCATGAGTCACTGTACCAGGCCATATATGGTGTTTTGCTTATATGTTTTCAATTTTAAGGTACCCAAGGGCAAGCACCATGCATAACTAACTTTCCACATTTCAGAAATGATGATGTTGGTGATTTTAAAGCTTCCTCTTTCTTACCTTGTTGACTCTCATAGTGTCATCTGAAGGGGCCATTTTTCCTGGTTACCCTAGCTTTTTACCAGTGACTTGGTCTTTTTCTGTAGTGTCAACACACGTGAAGCCAGTCAGAAAGAAACAGTGCTTCTCTAGCAGCATGAATCAGCAGCCACAAGTTTGCATTTTGGAAATAGTTTTGGCAGTGAGGGAAATTATCCTGAGTTAATTGGTGCTGTTATCTCTAAGTGGAAAGAAGGAGTCATCTGAGGGTGGGGTGGGGCAGAATGAAATCAGTGGAGGGCTAGCAATTAGGCCAACTCTGCAGCAGCATGGGAAAGGTTAGAAACAAATATTCTGCTGAAATTGAATGTAACTTAGAGCCAGAAAATTCCTGGGAAACCACATTAGCCAAACCTCTCATTTCACAGATAAGAGGCCCAGAGAGATTGTTTTTCATCTCTGATTTAAACAAGTAAGTCAACAGCAGAACCACAGCAGGACTCTACAATTCCAGTTCCTAGTCGAGGGCTTTCAACTTCACCACTCTGCCTCAAGATGCTTCCACTGCATGGTCTGCTCAGGATTAGCATGTGGGTCTTCTCTGTGGGGACTTTTTGACTCTTGAGAATTTAAAAAAAAGAGCATTATCAACCAAAGACTCAGCAATATATACAGAGAAAATCAACAAGGGCAACATCTTTTCAGAGGCCAAGTGATCTAAATTGATGCAGACTTTCTCTTTAACCAGAGTCTTAATGTATCCTACATGAGGCGATGTATGTGTTGATTTGGGTATCTTCCCAGCCTCACAGATCATCGAACTTTGCCTTCATTCTTACACATCAGTCCACTCCCAGGGCCACAGTCCAGATACCAGCCACTACCAGGAATTGTCTGTCAAAGTCAGTTCAGACTGCTATGACAAAATACTATACACTGGGTGGGTTGTAAACAAGAGAAATATTTCTTAGAGTTCTTGAGGCTATAATGTCCAAGATTAAGGTGCCAGCAGTTTCCATGTTTGCCATTGGCCTGCTTTTTGCCTCATAGGTCATGCCTTTTAGCTGTGTCCTCACATGGTGAAAGGGAGCAAGGGAACTCTTTGGGGCCTCCTTCATCAGGACACTAACCCCATTCATGAAGGCCCCACCCTCGTGATCTAATCACCTCCCAAGAACCCCATCCCCTAATATCATCACCTTGATGATTAGGTTTTCAGCATACGAATTTTAAGGGGACACAAACATTCAGACCCTAGCAGATTCTCTTAGTAAAATTTCACTCTCCAATCTCTACTTCTAATTCTTCCACTTCTCACACTCTAACTATGTCTGTACTGTGACATTTTCACTCTTATCATGCCTCCCCACCCTCTTAAATTCCTCTTGGTTTCAATTTTCTCATCCAGCTTGGACCACACAGTCAATAATTTCAGCCATGTCTTTGCAACATCTTTGTCTCCCACCTTCCTGATTCCTGGGTGTTGGGTCCAGCAAATCCTTCTGATGTGGTTTGTATCTGTGTTCCCACCCAAATCTCATGTTGAATTGTAATTCTCAGTCCTGATGAAGGAGCCTCACGAGAGATGATTTGATCATGGGGGTGGAGTTCTCATGAATGGCTTAGCACCATCCTCCCTTGGTACTGTATGGTGAGTGAGCTCTCAAGAGATCTGGTTGTTTAAAAGTGTGTAGCAGCAGCATGGGAAAGATTAGACACAAATATTCTGCTGAAACTGAATATGATTTAGAGTCACAGACTTTCTGGGAAACCAGGAATTTCCCTCTTTCTCTTCCTCCTGTTTCCGCCACGTAAGACAGGCTTGCCTCTCCTTCACCTTCCTCCATGATTGTAAGTTTCCCGAGGTCTCCCCAGAAGCCAAGCAAATGCCAGAATCATGTTTCCTGTACAGTTGCAGAACTGTGAGCCAATTAAACCTTGTTTCTTTATAAATTACTCAGTCTCAGGTATTTCTTTATAGCAATGAGAGAACAGACTAATACACCTTACTTAATCCTATCACATTCATTTTTTCTGCTCCTGATATGTTGAGCTCAGTTGAATAAAATGACAACATTGTAACAATTAACCACTAGTGTACATTTGTCATTTCCACTCTCACATGGGCCTTCATTACAGCTCAATCTTTTTATTCTCATCCTATTTCTTATTTCCTGTATATCAGCAATATCAGAGTTCTCAAATTACCTCTTCCATGTGACTCACGTGACTTTCAGAAATGGCCGCATTTCCCAGGACACTAAACAAAAAAGGGCCCATTGATGTACACTCCTCCAACTTCCACCTTCCCACCTCCAATAAACACATCACCACCCTTACCTTCTTTAACCTTCTCTAAAACCTATGGAGCTATTTAGATATAAATACCTATGACTTTCCCCTTTCACCCACATCCTCTTTTCCTATTGATTGTACAGAAACATTAAAAATAATCATTTTACTGGGAGAAACTAAACTTCCCTCTTTCCCTCTTTGTACTTGCTAATCGAACGTCTTTGCCTAATTTTCTCTAAGTTACACACACACACACAGAGAAAGAAATACACACACAGAGAGACACATACAGACATGGATTTAAGTTCATATGAGCCCATGAAATTAGTGCCTTTATTTAGTAATAAATCACCTTAATAGTAATAAATCATCTTAATATTTAGTAATAAATCACCTTAATAGAGCTCAGGGAAAAATAAGTACTGGTGCATGCTAGGTTTGGTCATGGTGTTTCTATACACCCTCCCAGTAGGCAGTTGGTAGTAGTTCCATCAGTAATGAAATGCCAGTTATCAGCAATTAACAGCACATAGTTAACCTGCTGATATCACATGAAGTGGGAGTTTTCCAAAATCTCAATCTTTTTATTTCCAAAATTTCTAAATTAGCAAGCCTACTCTGGGGCTACTTTATAAGGTATTTATGATACCTAGGAGCCCCAAGTATGTTTCCCAGAATTCATTTTAACTAAGCAACAACTAGCTGTACACATGATATTTTCCCCGTAAACACCATTTCTACTAAGAGAAATTAGACATTTGCAGATCAGAAAAATTGACATGTTGATGGCCCCGGATCCTGGCAGAAACACACTCTATGTTTCTCGTAGGATGGTTGAGAAAAATACAAAGGTATGACATCCCACAAAGAAACCTCAGTATTTGCCCCTCCTTATCAGCTAAACTTAAGTGTTCACTTAATTACCTCTTGACTTAAATCTTGGTTGTCATTAAGCAAAAAACAAAACAAACAAACAGACAAAAAAAAAACAGATTATAAGGAGATCCAATGTACTTCATACTTTGGCTAAATCTCAGCTTTTTCAGTTTAGATATTTTCAAACCCCAGGCTGATGGCCACTGTGATGTTGTCTTTCATAAATTTGGAGAATACACAAACTCAGACTTCCTAAGCCTTCCCTAGGCAGTTGGTCCTGACCCTGGAGGCCCTTAATCTGCAGAGAGGAATAGAATAGAGGGCATAAGGGCTTTTGTTATTATGCTTGATCATGACTTGTACATATTACCCTTGGCACATGACATGGTGTCCACAGCTGTAATTCTTTCTTAAATTTGTTTGGAGCTAGTGGATGATGGCCCCTGAGCCAGGCTGGGATGGCCCCCATGAATGGTGCCTTTTTGCAAAGTTATTTTGCCCTGTGTCAGAAATAACTTTGCGTAACTCATTATTCTTTTTTATTGAGTATAAATAAAGTTGCATGTCATCTGATAGTTTATGAAGTAATGCACACATGCTCTTAATATGGTGAGCAACAGCACACGGTTTAGAGAAACTTAAACATTCAATCTCTTGCCACCTCTCCCTCCCCTACACCAAAAAAAAAGAATACGGGAAAAGTTATTTTAAGTGGGAATTAATGGGACACTCTAACAGTTTCAGGTAAGGTTTGGGGACTTGTGTATATGTGTAGGTGTTTAATCTTTTTAAAATAACCATAAGATAAAAACTTTGGGGAAAGTTCAAACAAATTTAGGAGGATTGATGAATATTTAGTAACTAGGGCATTTTGGAAATTCTAAGTAAGAACAGGAACCTTTCCTTCTGTCCTTTCTATCAGTGTTTCCAGTGATGTTGCTGTGCTCCTGAGCACCTCTGTATACCAGAGCCCAGAACAATAAACGCAGCAAATTAAATGTGGCTCCAGTGGTTTGGGACCAGGACCAATAAGTTATCTTTATTAATGTATTCAGGGAAAAGTTCTCATTTGTATTACATTGTTTCCTTAATGATAAAGGCAGTAACAGCACTACACAAAAACACACCAAAGAAATCTCGGGCTTTTGGCAGCCAGGTTAATCTCCCTGTGTGTTTCATACAGAGTAGGGATTTGGCACAGTTTAACTCACACACTCCTGGGTTTAAAAAGCAGCCCCCTCCCCCTTTTCTCATGCTGCCTCTCTTTGCTTACTCTGACATTTTCTTGGCTTCTACTGAAGTTTTGACACATAAATCCCACTTGTCAAATGATATTGTAAAACAAGCATCCAAGTGTCAGCACATGGCCCGATAGTCTGGGGACTAGAGAATAGAATGAGGAACACCTCTATGGCAGCTTTCATCTGCCTCCAGCCACCTGCAAGTAATTTGAAACTCGTTTCCAACACAGCTAGGTTATTTGGCCTGGCAACATACACAGAGCAAAAAGAAAGGGCCAGAGTCATCAAAACCTGTTAACTCTGTTATGAGTAGATAAAACAGTATATTTTTAAAAATCTGCCTCAGACCAATCCATTAACATTCAGTCAGATGGGCTGAAATCTCTTTTTAGTTACAAATCCCACTGAACAGCTTTGGCCCATTAAGACATCACATTTGCCAAACACTCCCAGCCTCTGGGCCTCACATTGTTGGACGTGCAAATAGCCGAGCCCCTGATAGGACTTCTGTGATCCTTCTGGAGTCTGAATCTGGGATGTTTCCCTCTCACTTAGGGATAAAACAGAGACTCAAAGTCAAGATGTTGAAAGTCTCTTGTGAAGAACTGGTTACCTTCTTTGCCCAAATCCATAAAATATCCGTGATTATTCTTTATTCTTAGCAGACTTATAGGGTTCTCTGTGGAGATTTTGGTTTGGTTTGCAAAGAACAGTTCAAAGTTCATAGGCAGCAATGAAGAGAAAAGCAAGGAGTAGAGCTCTATGGATGGAATGACACCCAGGAAATTTCAGTTAATTTCAGGTGCTTGCTTGGCCAAAGTCAACTTCACTGAATAGCAGTTTGCTCATCTGTACAGGGGGACACTAATTTCTATCTCAAAAAAAAAAAAAAAAATGTCGAATTAAATGAGGCAATTTAGCGAACCTGTTCAGCAAATGTTAGCTTTTATTATCTATCTTTTTTTAACAATAAGACACAAGCACGTGAAGCAATCAGAGGTGGATCTAATGATGCTTGCACCCCTCTCACCTGGAAAGAGCCCCAGCAATGCAGTAAAACATTCATAGAATTGTAAAGTTTGAAGAAGTAATATATGCTTGTGGTAACAAACTGGTGTTTGAATATCATCAAATTCAAAGAGAATTTAAGGCTCATCCTTGCACAATGAAACTTGAAATAACTTCAGTCTTACAGTTCTAATGAAAAAGGCGCTTGTTTCAAATTTGGCAATAATCTTCAACATTTATATAGCATACCATTAACAAGTTGTAAAGCTAAAAGAATGCATTAAACAATAATAAAAAATTTTGATCATCCATGCTAAAGGAAATATTAAATTATCTTTCTTTTCTCTCATTAGAAAATAATATAACAAAAGCATTCTGATATGAAGTGATCAAAGAGTGTGCAGACAAAAAGTAGGAAAAAGTATTTTATAGGTGAGCCATGAAGTTAATTAATTAAATTATGTAATTTTAGGAAGTTTGCAATGTGATTATAGTATTTTTAAATTTTGTAATTTTCTATGATTACCTATCTCATAATATTCACTTTCATATCATAATCTGAATTTTTGTCTCAAAGAGGAACTACCCCAAATTATATAAGCTTCAAACCCCAAAAAACCTGGATTTGCTCCTGGGGCCAAGGAACAAGGGAGTTGTTTATGAACATAGAAATAATAAACTCCTATGAGTTCAGGCAGGCTGGGCAAGCCCTTGGAAAAACTTGTGCTGATTTATTTTGGGATGCTCCTTGTCCTTCCTACCCCTATTCCCTAATCCTGGATTCTCCTTCCACCTACACTTCAGGCCCTCCTCCCTTCAGTGTCACTTAGTAAAGCCCAGAAACTAACACCATTCCCTGCATCTTCCTTCCATCCCCTCTGCTCTGTCTATACCCCAGTCAATACCCACCTGTGCACACTCACCCTCCCAGAACTTGCTTTAGATCATGAGGAAAAAAAAAGCCATACATATTTTACTACGTGACGGTAAACTGGCTAAACACTAGACCATGTAAATTAACCATACAAACGTCATTAGTGGGTTTCAATAAACTCTAAAAGAGGATGTTTAAAAGGAAGGCTAAGAGCACTTGGAGATTGAGGGCAGGAGCTACTTGGTGCATCTCTGAATGCTGGCGGTTATTCCTCCTCTAGCTTGACGGCAGTTGTTAGAGAGTTCTTCTGGAGAATGCACTGCAGTTGGTGTGGAGGACTATTTAAAGGCAACAGCTGCCTACTTTGTTTCTAGTGCTCAGACTTCTTCACAAACTATTTCCAAGATGCTTCAATAATGGAGTCATCCAGAGGAACACCTATAGGCTTTAGAGTACAAAATTTTGCAAACTTCCCACTCTATGCTGACGCACGGGATAAAAACATGCTCTGCACCCATTTCCAACTGCCAGGGCTCTTCCCTCAACAGCCCCGCCCCAATATGGTAGTGTTCTTATTACTCCACATTATGTCATCATCATCACTTCTGAGGAATAGCATAAGGGCCTGCCCAGTTTGGTTGCCAGTCATCTTTTCAACCTTACCCTGTCCACTCTGAGCTCCATCTATTTAAATGGTTCCCCAATCCTGGCTGATGGATGGAGTCACTTGGGAGCATGTGAACAGTATTGCTCTGGGCCTCACTATGGTCACACTGAGATGAGACGTCAGGGAGATGGGGCTAAGAATATTTGACATGTCTCCAGGAAACGTTGATGATTTATTTTATTCCTCGTTCTCATCTACACGTCCTGCTCTAGTGGGTGTAGATGAGAACTACACCCACTAGTGTGGCTGGCTCGTCTCACACTGTCTTACCAGCCTCACTATTCAATGGTCCTTCTTTTAAAAAACCTCAATCTACCAACCTACCTGAATGAGATTCTGCTCCGGAGTTTAGGACCCAAACATTCACCCACAAGTCCCCATCATTATTCATCTTGACTGTGACTGCCTGTGGACTAGCATTCATTCTGAGACCATTTAGACCACTTCCCACACAACAATCAAACTGATCTTTGCAAAATACATGTCTAAGTACACTACTTAGAGCCCATCCTTGGCCTTGTGCCTTTCCCTGGGTTTCAATCCCCTTTGGTACCGCCTTTCATTTTAATTACACTGTGCTCATCCAGCCTGCCCTCCTCAGTTCTTTGAATGTTTCATTTTATCTCCCCATCCCCACTACCTTGGCACACGCTGTTCTCCCAATGCTTATTGTTCAACAAGGAGACTAAGCATATTCTTAAAGCCAGTAAAGCCCAGGCAAGCAAATAATGAGCACAAAACCTTTAAAACATACTTGGAAATTAAAAAGAAGATATTAAAAGAGTTACCACAGTGACCAACTTGGTTGGTCTTTCTTCATTATTTGGAGGTTCCATTTAGTTAAGTGCTGATTTTCAAACCCATGCTGTGGGAGGGTGGCTGAGGCTTCAGTGATGAACCCAGTAGACACATGAAGCTTAGAGCCTTTTAAGGAAAGAGGAAGTGTCTAAATAATCATACTAATGACCCACTGTTACAATCTGAGACAGTTTCTGAAGGAAAGAGACACAGATATTTTAGGGCTAATAAAAAATGAAGCGACACTTCGGGTGACATTTGAAGGACAGGAAAGAAGTTAGCTAGCTGAAAGTGGTGAATGTTCCAGGAGGAAAAATTCTGTGATGCCTATACTGGTAGTTCTCAATACTTTCTGCATAAGAAAATCACCTGAGAGTCCAGGCGCGGTGGCTCATGCCTGTAATCCTAGCACTTTGGGAGGCCAAGGCAGGCGGATTGACTGAGCTCAGGAGTTCGAGACCAGCCTGGGCAACACGGTGAAACCCTGTCTCTACTAAAATACAAAAAGCTTAGCTGGGTATGGCAGTGTGCACCTGTAGTCCCAGCTACTCGGGAGGCTGAGGCAGAGAATTGTTTGAATCTGGAAGGCAGAGGTTGCAGTGAGCTGAGATCGCACCACTGCACTCCAGCCTGGGCAACAGATTGAGACTCCATCTCTGGGGAAAAAAAAATAAAAAAAAAAAAAAAACGAAAATCACCAGAGAAGCTCAACTTAAAAGCATAAAAGTGCCTGGGCTGTGCCCCCAGAGGTCCCTATTTAATTGGTCTGTGGTAAGCCCAGGCAACAGTGTTTTTAAGAGCTCCACAGGTGACTCCTTTCTGTAACTCAAGTTGTAAATACCGGATGTTCAATGCCAGCAGCACCAACAGGACCTGAGAGATGGTTAAACATACAGATTCTCATGTCCAACCTGGATCTACTGAATGAGAAACTCTGGAGCTGAGCCCCCAATCTGCATTGTAACAAGCTCTCCTGATAATGCCAATGAAGATCACTGCTATAGCACCTATTTATTCTGATGATATAGTCAGTGTTGTTCTTCAGTGAATGCCAGTCTGTCTTTGAGAGATGGAGCCCTGCAGTCCTGTGTCAAAGCCTGTAAGGTTAAAGGCCAAACTCAGCCACACACAAAATCTGCAAGGTAAAGAGGCTACACTGTGGAGCTCTTTGGAGTTAGTCATCTGGCTTCTCCCCTTAGCATCACTCCTCCATGCCTCCCCCATGCCTTTCTTGACCATGCCTTGGCCTCCTCCTGGTGGTACATCTATGTGCAAATCACCTCCTTAACCGAAACTGCTAGGCTAGCACCTGGTGCCAAAGTGCCTCCTGCTTTTCTGAAACACTCTAATGATCTTTTAATTTTGTCTATATCCCATGCACCATAACAATTCATGGAAGTATCATTTACCAGGGGTCCCGTAGAGTCACTGAGAAATGGGGAACTCAGCTGTAGTTCAACTAAGCTAAAAATGTTTTGCCAGTGTCTGTGTGTGTTGAATTTGATGGTGCTGAATAGCAAGAAATGGGATTAACTCAGAGAACATGTTACCCAGTTTCCATTCCCTGAAGGCCAGCCTATCTGGATTATAGCACTGTTATCCCCCACTGCCTGCCATCATTAGGATTCTTGACCAGCCAGAAAACAAGGATATCCCCCGTAGCTGAAGTGCTACAAAGCACTTTAGCTGTGCTTCATAGCCCACCTCTGCTCAGTTGGACCCATGAAATGAGCTAACCAAAAAGAACAGGAAGAACTCAAGGGCTTCTAATCTCTACTGGTAAGATTTTCCTTAATAAGGACTTTAAAAAATATCATTATTGAAGCCTTGAGAGAAAGATATTCCAGTCTTGGATCACAAGACTGACTACAGAATTGGAAAACCAACATGTAAATCTGCCTTGAGAGTCTATTCTGACCTGGATTTGGGGGCATCAGAAAAACCCCCATCATTTACAAGAGTCATAAGAGCCACTGTGTGTGTATATATATATTTATATATATAGCATGGAGATGAATATATATACAAATATATAAGAGATGAAAATATATATATACATACATATATATATAGTACTTTAAGGCAAACTAACAAAAAAAGTTTGTGAAGAAAACTTAAAAATATGGCTGAAAGACATAAAAGTAGATTTGAACAAATAAAAAAGATATACTTTGTTTTTGGCTAGGAGAACTGAACATATTAATAATACCACTTCTCACCAAGTAAAGTGTGAATATATAGTGATAAATATACCACAGATTTTTTTCACCTCAAGCTTCATAGGTTGATTCTAAGGTTCTTATTAGGCAAACAAAAACATACAATTGCCAGGAAAACCCTGGTGTGGATCAGCCACCACTGTGGGAATGTCACAAAGCCCGTCCTCTGCTTGGATTCTTCTCTTCAAAGCCCTAAGCTTCTAGGGAGAGGTAGTAAACCCTATGGACTCAGAGCACAGGTAGAAACACCTTGTTGCTGGGAAAAGGAGAAAGGGAGAGAACCCTCTAGTCCTGGCAAATGGGTAAGAAAGAGTCCTGAACCCAGGATTCCATATCAACACTATTATAGTACTCCTGGAGGAGAGGAAGGTGGCTAGGTCTCCTAGCCAAGACCTGCTATAGATAAAAGGTGGTGTTTGACTGCCTGCCTTGGGAAGGAAGGGCAGAAAACTTCACCCCTGAGGCCCAAACGTATAAGGTCTATCTAAGACTGAGGCTGCATCAGGACAACAGAGAACTCCCCTAGCCCCCAACTCCAGACTAGCAAGAACTGATTAACAAGAAAGAGCAGTCTGTCATTGTGGAAGGGGTGAGACCACAGAGAAAGATCCTCTCTGTGGTACAAGTGGATAGAGATGGAAGCTGAGAAGGAAGCAAAATATTGAGACAGAGTCTCCATCACTTCCATCTGAGTTTTAAGCATAAGACATCACTAGAGGAAATTTAATCAAAGCAACAAAAAACTCAAACCTAGCTCAGATCCTGACTAAATTGACTCAATTTTCTGCTGTAGCTGTCTGAAAGGAGGTATGCCTACTTCCAGGCATACATGCTATTTACATCAGTCTCCTGTTTTACACAAAAATGTTTAATATTTAGTAAAAAATCATGAGACACATACACATACAAGGTGGGAAACATTATTAAGAGACAAAGCAATCAGCTTAACCAGAGCCAGAGATGATGTGGATGTGAAACTATCAGAAAGAAATGATAAAATAACTATGACTAATATGTAAAACTTCTAGTGGATCTAGTGGAAAAGATTTACCACATGTACAAACAGATGGGAAACTTCAGCAAAGTGATAAAAACTAAAAGAAGGACTTAACTAGAAATGCTATATATAACAAATGTGGCATAGAGATGAATATGTAAGAGATGAAGAATGTCATTAATGTGGTTATGACTAAACTTGATCTGAGGGATAAGCCAGTGAACTTAGAGATAGTTCAATAGAAAGCAACCAAAATGGAACACTGACAAAGATATTATAAGAGAAAAACCTACTCTTCATAAAAACACTCCTAAAAATCTTCACCAATTATTAATAAGTCAAATTCAGCAATTTATAAAGAAGATAAGACATCATGACCAAGTGAGGGTTTACCACAAAAACATAAAGTTGATTTGATATTTGAAAAGCAATATAATTCATCATATCAATAGGCTAAAGGATAAAAAAGACCATCTCAATAGATGCCAAAAAAAATTTAACAAAATTCAAAGTCCATTCATGATTTTTAAAAAGCCTCTAAGCAAATGAGAAATTAAAAGGAATTTAATTCTTGATAAAAGGCATCTTTGAAAAATTTACAGTTAATACCTTAATTCAGAGTGAAATCCTGAAAGCTTTCCACCTTAATGTCAGTAGCAAAGCAAGAATATATTCTTTTATGGTTCCTATTCAGTGTCACCTGGAAGACCTAGCCAGTCTCATAAGACAAGAGAAAAAAAGGACATATAGATTTAAAAGGAAGAATTAAAACTGCCTTTTTTCATAGATTGTATGATTGGCTACATAGAAAAACCCTAAGAATTTATTAAAAAGCAACTAGAACTAATATATGAATTTAGGAATGTTAATATTCAAAAATTAATTGTACTTCTCTATATAGCTAATATACAGAATTGAACATTGAAGTTAGGAAAACAGTATGATTTACCATAATACACAAAATATAAAATTATTATATATAACAAAATATGTGGAGTGTTTGTATTGAAAACTAAAACACATTGATGAGAGAAATCAAAGAAGAGCAAAATAAATCAACACAAGGAAGACTCAATTTCTTAGTAAGTTAATTTTCCTTTGAACCAATATATAGATTCACAGCACACCAGGCAAGATTCTGGGTAGGCTATTTTTGTAGAAATTGACAAGCTGAGTATCAAATTATTAAGATAAAGAAATGAATAACCAGAAAAGCAGGGACTGGTCAAAACGATTTTGAAAAAAATAAGTTGGAAGACTAACACTATCTGGTTTCAAACTTACTACAAATCTATAATAATTAAAGTAATATGATATTGACAAAAGGATAGGCATGTATATCAGTGGAACAGAATAAAGATTTTAGAAATAGATTCTCACATATATACTCAATTGCTTTTTGCCATAGGTACTAAGTAAATTTAATGCAGAAATGATATTATTTTCCATATATGGTGATGGAACAATCTGATATCTATATACAAGTAAATAAAGCTTGACATCTAACTACCATGTACCATATGCAAATACTAAGTCAAAATGGATCATATCTATAAATTTAAAATATACAAGTATAAAATTACTACCAGAAAATTCAGGAGATAATCTTTGCCATTTTAAGTCAGACAGAGATTCTTACACAGGACACAAAAAGCACAAATTATTTTTAAAATTGGTTAATTGGACTTCATTAAAATTAAAAACTTTTCTTCTTCAAAGAATAATGTTAAAAACATAAAACATAAACTTGCAGAAAATATTTGCAAAACACATATCTGATATAGGACTGGTATCTAGAACATATAAATGCTGGTATCTAGAAGATATAAATGACTCAAAACTCAATAGTGGGGAGGTTCCAAGACTGCCGAATAGGAACAGCTCCAGTCTACAGCTCCCAGCATGAGCGACGCAGAAGATGGGTGATTTCTGCATTTCCAACTGAGGTACTGGGTTCATCTCACTGGGGCTTGTTGGACACTGGGGGCAGGACAGTGGGTGCAGCCCACAGACTGTGAGCTGAAGCAGGGTGAGGCATCACCTCGCCCGGGAAGCACAAGGGGTCGGGGAATTCCCTTTCCTAGCCAAGGGAAGCCATGACAGACGGCACTGGGAAAATCAGGTTACACCCACCCTAATACTGCGCTTTTCCAACAGTCTTAGCAAATGGCACACCAGATTATATCCTGCGCCTGGCTCGGAGGATCCCACACCCACAGAGCCTTGCTCACTGCTAGCACAGCAGTCTGAGATCGAACTGCAACTTGGCAGTGAGGCTGGGGGAGGGGTGCCCACCATTGCTGAGGCTTGAGTAGATAAACAAAGTGGCTGGGAAGCTCGAACTGGGTGGAGCCCACCGCAGCTCAAGGAGGCCTGCCTGCCTCTGTAGACGCCACCTCTGGGGGCAGGGCATAGCTGAACAAAAGGCAGCAGAAACTTCTGCAGACTTAAACGTCCCTGTCTGACAGCTTTGAAGAGAGTAGTGCTTCTTCCAGCACAGAGTTTGAGATCTGAGAACGGACAGACTGCCTCCTCTAGTGAATCCCTGACCCTTAAGTAGCCTAACTGGGAGGCACCTCCCAGTAGGGGCCGACTGACACCTCATACGGGCGGGTGCCCCACTGAGAATAAGCTTCCAGAGGAACGATCAGGCAGCAACACTTACCGTTCTGCAATATTTGCGGTTCTGCAGCCTCTGCTGATGATACCCAGGCAAACAGGGTCTGGAGTGGAACTCCAGCAAACTCCAACAGACCTGCAGCTGAGGGTCCTGACTGTTAGAAGGAAAACTAACAAACAGAAAGGACATCCACACCAAAACCACATCTGTACGTCACCATCATCAAAGATCAAAGGTAGATAAAAAGCACAAAGATGGGGAGAAACCAGAGCAGAAAAGCTGAAAATTCTAAAAATCAGAGTGCCTCTTCTCCTCCAAAGGAACACAGCTCCTCACCAGCAACGGAACAAAGCTGGACAGAGAATGACTTTGATGAGTTCAGAGAAGAAGGCTTCAGAAGATTAGTAATAACAAACTTCTCCGAGCTAAAGGAGGATGTTTCAACCCATCGCAAAGAAGCTAAAAACCTTGAAAAAAGATTGGACGACTGGCTAACAAGAATAAACAGCACAGGGAAGACCTTAAATGACCTGATGGAGCTGGAAACCATGGCACAAGAACAACGTGACGCGTGCACAAGCTTCAGTAGCTGATTTGATCAACTGGAAGAAAGGGTATCAGTGATTGAAGATCAAATGAATGAAATGAAGTGAGAAGAGAAGTTTAGAGAAAAAAGAGTAAAAAGAAATGAACAAAGCATCCGGAAAATGGGACTATGTGAAAAGACCAAATCTACATCTGATTGGTGTACCTGAAAGTGACGGGGAGAATGGAACCAAGTTGGAAAACACTCTTCAGGACATTATCCAGGAGAACTTCCCCAATCTAGCAAGGCAGGCCAACATTCAAATTCAAGAAATACACAGAACGCCACAAAGATACTCCTTGAGAAAAGCAACTCCAAGACACATAATTGTCAGATTCACCAAAGTTGAAATGAAGGAAAAAATGTTAAGGGCAGCCAGAGAGAAAGGTCGGGTTACCCACAAAGGGAAGCCCATCAGACTAACAGCAGATCTCTCGGCAGAAACTATACAAGCCAGAAGAGAGTGGGGGCCAATATTCAACATTCTTGAAGAAAAGAAATTTCAACCCACAATTTCATATCCTGCCAAACTAAGCTTCATAAGTGAAGGAGAAATAAAATACTTTACAGACAAGCAAATGCTGAGAGATTTTGTCACCACTAGGCCTGCCTTACAAGAGCTCCTGAAAGAAGGACTAAACATGGAAAGGAACAACCGGTACCAGCCACTGCAAAAACATGCCAAATTGTAAAGACCATCAATGCTAGGAAGAAACTGCATCAACTAATGAGCAAAATAACCAGCTAACATCATAATGACAGGATCAGATTCACACATAACAATATTAACCTTAAATGTAAATGGGCTAAATGCCCCAATTAAAGACACAGACTGGCAAATTGGATAAAGAGTCAAGACCCATCAGTGTGCTGTATTCAGGAGACCCATCTCACATGCAGAGACACACATAGGCTCAAAATAAAGGGATGGAGGAAGATCTACCAAGCAAATGGAAAACAAACAAAAAAAAAAAGCAGGGGTTGCAATCCTAGTCTCTGATAAAACAGACTTTAAATGAACAAAGATCAAAAGAGACAAAGAAGGCCATTACATAATGGTAAAGGGATCAATTCAACAAGAAGAGCTAACTATCCTAAATATATATGCACCCAATACAGGAACGCCCAGATTCATAAAACAAGTCCTTGAAGACCTACAAAGAGACTTAGACTCCCACACAATAATAAAGGGAGACTTTAACACCCCATGTCAACATTAGACAGATCAACGAGACAGAAGGTTAACAAGGATATCCAGGAATTCAACTCAGCTCTGCACCAAGCAGACCTAATAGACATCTACAGAACTCTCCACCCCAAATCAACACAATATACATTCTTCTTAGCACCATATCGCACTTATTCCAAAAGTGACCACAGAGTTGGAAGTAAAGCACTCCTCAGCAAATGTAAAAGAACAGAAATTATAACAAACTGTCTCTCAGATCACAGTGCAATCAAACTAGAACTCAGGATTAAGAAACTCACTCAAAACTGCTCAACTACATGGAAACTGAGCAATGTGCTCCTGAATGACTTCCAACTATCCTACAAGGCTACAGTAACCAAAACAGCATGGTACTAGTACCAAAACAGAGATATAGACCAATGGAACAGAACAGAGCCCTCAGAAATAATACCACACATCTACAACCATCTGATCTTTGACAAACCTGACAAAAACAAGAAATGGGGAAAGGATTTCTCATTTAACAAATGGTGTTGGGAAAACTGGCTAGCCATATGTAGAAAGCTGAAACTGGATTCCTTCCTTACACCTTATATAAAAATTAATTCAAGATGGATTAAAGACTTAAATGTCAGACCTAAAACCATAAAAACCCGAGAAGAAAACCTAGGCAATACCATTCAGGACACAGGCATTGGCAAGGACTTCATGTCTAAAACCCCCAAAGCTATGGCAACAAAAGCCAAAATTGAGAAATGGGATCTAATTAAACTCAAGAGCTTCTGCACAGCAAAAGAAACTGCCATCAGAGTGAACAGACAACCTACAGAATGGGAGAAATTTTTTGCAATCTACCCATCTGACAAAGGGCTAATATCCAGAATCTACAAATAACTTAAACTAATTTACAAGAAAAAAATCAAACAACCCCATCAAAAAGTGGGCAAAGGATGTGAACAGACACTTCTCAAAAGAAGACATTTATGCAGCCAAAAGACACATGAAAAAATGCTCATCATCACTGGCCATCAGAGAAATGCAAATCAAAACCACAATGAGATACCATCTCACACCAGTTAGAATGGCAATCATTAAAAAGTCAGGAAACAACAGGTGCTGGAGAGGATATGGAGAAATAGGAACACTTTTACACTGTTGTTGGGACTGTAAACTAGTTCAACCATTGTGGAAGTCAGTCTGGTGATTCCTCAAGGATCTAGAACTAGAAATACCATTTGACCCAGCTATCCCATTACTGGGTATATACCCAAAGGACTATAAATCATGCTGCTATAAAGACACATGCACACGTATGTTTATTGCGGCACTATTCACAATAGCAAAGACTTGGAACCAACCCAAATGTCCAACAATAATAGACTGGATTAAAAAAATGTGGCACATATACACCATGGAATACTATGCAGCCATAAAAAAGGATGAGTTCATGTCCTTTGTAGGGACATGGATGAAGCTGGAAACCATCATTCTCGGCAAACTATCACAAAGACAAAAAACCAAACACTGCATGTTCTCACTCATAGGTGGGAATTGAACAATGAGAACACACAGAACAGGAAGGGGAACATCACACACCGGTGCCTGTTGTGTGGTGTGGGGAGGGGGAGGGATAGCATTAGGAGATATACCTAATGCTAAATGATGAGTTAATGGGTGCAGCACACCAACATGGCACATGCATACATATGTAAGAAACCTGCACGTTGTGCACATGTACCCTAGAACTTAAAGTATAATAGTAATGAAAAGGAACATGTTAAAAAAATAAAAAATAAATAAATAAAAATAAAAATAAAAAATAAAATAAACCACATTGCTAAACCCTACCTTCCTCCTAAGTAGGAGGAATTTTAAAAATAAAAATAAAAAAAAGATGCATGTTGAAATAAAAAAAAAAATCAACAGTAAGAAACCAAACAATCGAATTTTAAAATACTGGAGAAAATATTTTACAGATTCTTTGCCAAAGAAGATACACAGAGGCAAATAAATATGTAAAATAATTTTTAATATCATTAGTCTTTACAGAAATGCAAGCTAAAACCACAGTGAAGTACCACTACATAACTATCACAATGATAAGAAAGAAAAAAGAGGCCGGGAGTGGTGACTCACACCTGTCATCCCAGCACTTTGGGAGGCTAAGGTGGGTGGACCATGAGGTCAGGAGTTCAAGACCAGCCTGGCCAACATAGTGAAATGCCATCTCTACTAAAAATACAAAAATTAGCTGGGCGTGGCGGCAGGTGCCTGTAATCCCAGCTACTCGGGAGCCTGAGGCAGAAAATTGCTTGAACCCAGGAGGCGGAGGCTACAGTGAGCCAAAATTGCACCACTGCATTCCAGCCTGGGCAACAGAGCAAGACTCCATCTCAAAAAGGTAAACAAGGAAAGAAATAGAGAAGCAAATAAACAAACCACTTTTGACAATAACAGGTGCTAATAAGGATGTGAAAGGCAAATAGAGCTCTTGTACATTGCTGGCAGAAATAAAAATAGGTACAGACGCTTTGGAAAATAATTTAGAGGTGTTTTATAAGGTTAAAAATGCATCTAAAAATTAGCAATTCCACTCCTAGCTATTCACCTAAGAGAAAAGAAAATGTGTCCGTATAAATATTTGTAATGGCTTTATTCAAAAATCAAGCCAAATGTCCAAATGCTGAATAGATTTTTTAAAAAAAATTTTGGTACACCAATACAATGAAATACTACCTATCAATAAAAAAAAATGATCTGAGTGAACTAAGTTGCACAATACTATTGCACTATACTAAATGAAAGAAGTCAGACTCAGTGGTTACATATGAGTCTGTTCATATGACATTCTGCAAAAGACTAAACCATAGAGACAGAAGACAAATTAGTGGTTGCCAGGGGCTGGGTGTTGGAGGAAGGGGATTAAATAGGAGGGGGAATGAGGAAACAGTGGGGTGATGGAAGTGCATTATACCTTGTTTGTAGTATGGCTACCTGACTGCATGCAATTGTCAAAATTCTTGGAACTCTACAAGGGTAAGTGTTATCATGTGTAAAGTATACCTCAATAAAATGACAAAAATTGTAGATAATCAAATGAAGAAAATAATTAAAGTAAGTTTTTAATATAATTCCTCTGATTGTACATTCTCTGTGGCATATATTCAAGGACAAAAATAACTGAAATGAAATGTTATGTATAGTGCAGGATTAATATCCCATTAAGAGATCCTATACTTATCGTACACTATACACAAGATAGTTTCATAATTATACTACCAATTTTAATGCAAATACTAAGCATATTAAATTTAAGATTTGAACTGTAAAAGAGGTATTAATATAAAATTAAAGAAAGTAAACAATCTTGCAATACTAATTTTAATTGAATATAAAATTCACATGTATTATAGCACTCTCTACCTAAAGCAGGTAGAAATAATGACACTCCAATAGGAATGAACAGAGTTCATGTTCAGCTATTGATTTCTAGACATCATTCCACAGTATAAAATATCATAACTTGTTATAGTAATGGCTAATTCCAAGTCCAGAGCAAGGAAAATAAAATGTAGTTTACTTGTTTCTAAGTGCTCAAATACTAAGACCATGTCAGAGGAGCACATGAGCCTGTTAAAGTGGCTCCCATGAAGCAAATTTTGCACATTTGAGTCTATAAAAGAACAATGATGGTAATTAATTGTAATACATTAATATGAATCTGCTGTGATTCTTGGAGCTGCCCTATTTGTGAATCGTTCATTGCTTAAACTCCTTTAAATTTAATTCGGCTAAAGTTTTTCTTTTAACACTTTGTTTAAATCTAGAACAGGTTCTTCACATTTTGTTTGTTTTGTTGTTCTCATGATAATGACTTTTCTGAAAAATCCAGGTTAGTGAATTTTTTTAAATGAGTTCATAATGATAATAGAGCAGAAACAAGATAGAGAAATAAGAAAATGTGAGAGAATATCAACTAATAAATGAAGAAGGAATAATAGAATTGGAAAAAATGCCATTCTGCAACCCCTAAGTAATAAGTGTAGCAAGCAAGGATGATTAACAGATCATGAAAATATAACATGAAAGGTTAGGGAACAGATTAGTCACACAGTCAAGGTATTCTTCTGCAAATTATTTACTAATCCCAGAGGAGAAAATCTACCTCACAATGAAGAGATCTTTGCGATCATCACCTTAACCAAGTGGCCTAACTTAGCATCATTATGGTGGAACAGTCTAACATCATGTATATGAAGCACTGAGAAATGTACAACACTGATAGAGTATTCTTGCCAAAGCATGTTTAACCTGAATCTAACAATGAAAAAGATTAATCAGGTAACTTCACAACGTAGAAAATTCCACAAGAAAATGAACCTGGATTCTTCAGAAAAGTATTTATCATGAGAACAACAAAACAAAATGTGAGGAACCTGTTCTAGATTAAAAGAAACTGTTAAAAGAAAAACTTCAGCTGAATTAAATTTAAAGGAGTTTAAGCAATGAACAATTCACAAATAGGGCAGCCTCAAGAATCACAGCAGATTCAGAGAGACTCCAGGGGTGCCTCCTGGTCAGAATAAATTTATAGACAGAAAAAGTAAGGTGACGTACAGAAATCGGAAGTGAGGTGTAGAAACAACTGGATTGGTTACAGCTTGGCGTTTGTCTTATTTAAACACAGTTTAAACACTCAGCAGTGTATGAGTGGCTGAAATAAGGCTGCTGGGATTGGCCAATCGCTGACCTGCTCAGCGATTGTTACAGGTGCATACTTTTAAGTTAGGTTTTCAATCTTGTCTACCTATTAAGTTAGGTTGCAGTTCATCCTCAAGGACTCAAATATAGAAGTATGGAGTCCTTCTCAGGCCATATTTGGTTTGCTTTAACAAAACTAAAAAGTGATTACAACCAAATGAAATGCATCAAACTTCACTGAATCCTGCAGATAAAGAAAACAAAATACATTTGAGAAATAATTGGGGAATTTTGATATGGAGTTCATATTAAACATAATGCATGTTAATTTTTGCATGTAAAAAATGGTGCTGTGCTTATGAGCTCATACTTAAGAGATGCATGATAAGGTACACAGAAGTGAAATTTCATAGTGTCTGCAACTTACTTGCAAATTGTTCAGCAAAAATACATAAATAAATAAATAGGAGATATTGAGGGAAAATAATGGCAAAGTGGGAACAACTGATAAGTCTAGATTAGGATATATACTTTTTTTATTGTACTAGTCTTTATCTTTTATGTAAATTTTGAAACTTTCAAAACAAAATGTTTGGAGACAGAAAAAATAACTCTCAATCCCAATGAAGCAAAGCCCTGAGAGATGTATTGGCATCTCATTGGAAAATGCATTCTGTGTTGCGGTTGGGAGAAAGAGGTTAGCCGCTGTGGTTGCTGACCTGTGAGGGGCTGACGTTGCTGTAAAAACCCGAGGCGCTGATTTCCATGCCTAACGTTCTATTGCCCAAGGCCAGAATGTGGACTTCGCATTTTTCCCAATTGAGAATCTGGAAGATGCTTGTAGCACTGAACAACAGAAGTCTGTGCTTCCCAGCAGTTTCAGCAAAGGCAGGGGGCCAAAACGTTATTAATTTTAATTCTAGCTAAACCACTGGCAAAAATGGGTGGCTCCCCTCAAATTCCATGGGAATGGATGGAAAGCACAGGCTTCTTTGGAAACCTGAGGCAGGATTTCAGCGGGATTGTTTTGGGAAGTCACATTTATGCCATTAATTAGTTTAACAAAGAAGCTTACCATCACTCATTTTAGCCTAATCATTAGCATCACATCTAATCAAATTTAGGTCTAAGAGGAAATAAAAACTTGGTATGTAATTCCGTTTGCTTTCTTTTATTTTGACAAGCATTTGTGAAAGTATTTTTTTCTCTCTCTTTTGCTAGATATTTTATGGAGAGCTAGATGTTCTTCAAAGAATATTGTGGAGAGAGGGGGCTATGGTTGGACAGAGAGATAAAAACAGCAAGTTTTCCAATTAAACAAATGAAGAAAGTTATCCAAGCCATGCATATATACTAAGGGTCCATCCCCATCAAGAGACTCAATCCACTCCACTTCAATTGTAAGAGTATGCTTTTAATACTCAATTTTAATGAAATTCAAGCCAAGCTTTTTGTTGCTCAATCTCTTTAACCAGGTGCCAAAAATCTGGCCAAATGTATGGAAGTAGATTCTTCTTCTTTGAACCACTACAAGGACTTTGATGTTTATGCCGAGTAGAAGGAATCTAGCTTGATTATCCTTTCTTCCAAAAGACCATCCCTTTATTGGTAAGGAGCATGCTGCCTGATTTATCCAGCTTGGAACGACACCATGAGCTTGGCCTTCCAAACCTACTTATTAAAAATCCCTTCCCTTTTTTGGTCAGCCTTAAGAATCACAAAGATTCTCACGCAACAAAGTAATTAACTGTTGCCATTTTTTTCTGAAAAAATAATTATGTTTAAGATAACTCAAATATACTTTTTATTGGCATTTTGTTTATTATTATACCTTTTAAAAAACAACAAAACTAAAACTCTATCCCTTTGACACTAGATTTTATAATTTGAAAAATGAGTTTGCCTTGTGCTTCCAAATCCACCTGATGTTTCTTCGGACAAACTTTTACACAATGTATTGCCTGTTGTTCTCAAGCCTTAACTGTATAATTTAAAAGTATAACTAATATATTCCTATGAAAATTTATGTAAATACCTCAATGCATGACTTTTTTAACAAGTTACTACATATAGTACCCCATTCCTGCTGGCACTCAGTGCAAACATCTTGTCTTAATTCAACAGTTCAAATTTTCTTCAGACTTTGATTACCCTTGATTAATTTCTCAATCCCAGCTGACACCATTCTAAAAGATTAAAAAAAATTAATCACTCCAATGTCATTCCAGATAAGACAAGCACAGGTTTTAAAATGCTTGTTAGGCATGTGGATTGGAATTTAAGACATCCTATATATAAAATTCTTACACGGAAATTGGGAAATTAGTCATGGACCCAGGCACTAGAAAAACATGTTTGCTTTTTGATACCTCTGCAAGGTAAATTTCAGTATTCTCTCATTAAGGGTTATATAGCATAGTTACACAGCACCCATGGTCATCAATTGTAAAGAGAATACTAGCCACGTTGTTTATTTTATATGTAAGTACAGCCAACCAAACATGCTTAACCACTTACAGCAGTTTATTGACACTGGCGAGAAACAACAATTTAGAAAAGCAAATGACGCAAATTGTATATTGTGGAGTTCTCAAGATTTCTGCCCCCCAACAAATTTTATTTAGAAACAGCTTTGTAACATTGAAAACATGCCAAAAATTTGGAAAGTAACAAGCAATCAGGTATTTTTTCCTCCTAAAGTTATAATTTGGTTATGTGCCAATCTCAAACAGTAGATTTTTCAAATTCAACCAGTTTCATTCATCAAAATGTGAAGATCTATTCAACAATGACTATATAGAGATATTAGGTTTTTAAGCCTGAACTAGTGAGCAGAAATCAAGCAAAAGCTGTGCACAGAGCAGCATTATAATCACCAAATTTCAAAGCAAAAAAAGAACGCTAATATCATTAACATATTTTGTTTTAGTTTGGACCAAATACTATAGTTAAATGTATGTTATACATGGAAATAAAAATTAGTTTCAGTTTGCAAGTACCCATATAAATAGATTTCCTTTAAAAGATAACATGGGAATTTTATGTGTATTGTAGCACTGCATAGTATGATATATGATACAATATAATATAATTATTATTTCATTATTTATCATTACTGCATTACAGGGTCTCATCAGTCAACACTTTAGCATGGAGGCAATGTTACACAGGAGATGAGAATATGACCAAGCTGTATTTTGTCCTGCTATTTACTGGTTCTGTTACCTTTGGCATGTTCATTAACCTCCTGCTGCCCAAGTTTCCCCATTTGAAAAATAGGGATAATAGGGGTAGAGCCAAGATGGCTGAATAGGAACAGCTCCAGTCTACAGCTCCCAGCGTGAGCAACGCAGAAGACGGGTGATTTCTGCATTTCCAACTGAGCTTTGAAGAGAGTAGTGGTTCTCCCAGCACGCAACTAGAGATCTGAGAATGGATGGACTGCCTCCTCAAGTGGGCCCCTGACCCCCGAGTAGACTAACTGCGAGGCACCCCCTAGTAGGGACAGACTGACACCTCACACGGCCGGGTACTCCTCTGAGACAAAACTTCCAGAGGAATGGTCAGGCAGCAACATTTGCTGTTCACCAATATCCACTGTTCTGCAGCCTCCGCTGCTGATACCCAGGCAAACAGGGTCTGGAGTGGACCTCCAGCAAACTCCAACAGACCTGCAGCTGAGAGTCCTGACTGTTAGAAGGAAAACTAGCAAACAGAAAGGACATCCACACCAAAACCCCATCTGTACATCATCATCAAAGAGCAAAGGTAGATAAAACCACAAAGATGGGGAAAAAACAGAGCAGAAAAACTGGAAACTCTAAAAATCAGAGCACCTCTCCTCCTCCAAAGGAACGCAGCTCCTCACCAGCAACAGAACAAAGCTGGACGGAGAATGACTTTGACGAACTGAGAGAAGAAGGCTTCAGACGCTCAAACTACTCCGAGCTAAAGGAGGAAGTTCAAACCCATGGCAAAGAAGTTAAAAACCTTGAAAAAAATTAGACGAATGGCTAACTAGAATAACCAATGAAGAGAAGTCCTTAAAGGACCTGATGGAGCTGAAAACCACAGCATGAGATCTATGTGATGAATGTACAGCCTCAGTAGCCAATTCGATCCACTGGAAGAAAGGGTATCAGTGATGGAAGATCAAATGAATGAAATGAAGTGAGAAGAGAAGTTTAGAGAAAAAAGAATAAAAAGAAATGAACAAAGCCTTCAAGAAACATGGGACTATGTGAAAACACCAAATCTACGTCTGATTGGTGTACCTGAAAGTGACGGGGAGAATGGAAACAAGTTGGAAAACACTCTGCAGGATATTATCCAGGAGAACTTCCCCAATCTAGCAAGGCAGGCCAACATTCAAATTCAGGAAATACAGAGAACACCACAAAGATACTCCTCGAGAAGAGCAACTCCAAGACACATACTTGTCAGATTCACCAAAGTTGAAATGAAGGAAAAAATGTTAAGGGCAGCCAGAGAGAAGGGTCGGGTTACCCACAAAGGGAAGCCCATCAGACTAACAGCAGATCTCTCGGCAGAAACTATACAAGCCAGAAGAGAGTGGGGGCCAATATTCAACATTCTTAAAGGAAAGAATTTTCAACCCAGAATTTCATATCCAGCCAAACTAAGCTTCATAAGTGAAGGAGAAATAAAATACTTTACAGACAAGCAAATGCTGAGAGATTTTGTCACCACTAGGCCAGCCTTACAAGAGCTCCTGAAAGAAGCACTAAACATGGAAAGGAACAACTGGTACCAGCCACTGCAAAAACATGCCAAATTGTAAAGACCATCGAGGCTAGGAAGAAACTGCATCAACTAACAAGCAAAATAACCAGCTAACATCATAATGACAGGATCAAATTCACACATAACAATATTAACCTTAAATGTAAATGGGCTAAATGCCCCAATTAAAAGGCACAGACTGGCAAATTGGATAAAGAGTTAAGACCCATCAGCATGCTGTATTCAGGAAACCCATCTCACGTGCAGAGACACACATAGGCTCAAAATAAAGGGATGGAGGAAGATCTACCAAGCAAATGGAAAACAAAAAAAGGCAGGGGTCGCAATCCTAGTCTCTGATAAAACTGACTTTAAATGAACAAAGATCAAAAGAGACAAAGAAGGCCATTACATAATGGTAAAGGGATCAATTCAACAAGAAGAGCTAACTATCCTAAATATATATGCACCCAATACAGGAACACCCAGATTCATAAAACAAGTCCTTAGAGACCTACAAAGAGACTTAGACTCCCACACAATAATAATGGGAGACTTTAACACCCCACTGTCAACATTAGACAGATCAACGAGACAGAAGGTTAACAAGGATATCCAGGAATTCAACTCAGCTCTGCACCAAGCAGACCTAATAGGCATCTACAGAACTCTCCACCCCAAATCAACACAATATACATTCTTCTTAGCACCATATCGCACTTATTCCAAAATTGACCACAGAGTTGGAAGTAAAGCACTCCTCAGCAAATGTAAAAGAACAGAAATTATAACAAACTGTCTCTCAGACCACAGTGCAATCAAACTAGAACTCACGATTAAGAAACTCACTCAAAACCGCTCAACTACATGGAAACTGAACAACCTGCTCCTGAATGACTACAGGGTACATAACGAAATGAAGGCAGAAATAAAGATGTTCTTTGAAACCAATGAGAACAAAGACACAACATACCAGAATCTCTGGGACACATTCAAAGCAGTGTGTAGAGGGAAATTTATAGCACTAAATGCCCACAAGAGAAAGCAGGAAAGATCTACAATTGACACACTAACATCACAATGAAAAGAACTAGAGAAGCAAGAGCAAACACATTCAAAAGCTAGCAGAAGGCAAGAAAGAACTAAGATCAGAGCAAACTGAAGGAAATAGAGACACAAAAAACCCTTCAAAAAATCAATGAGTCCAGGAGCTGGTTTTTTGAAAAGATCAACAAAATTGATAGACCGCTAGCAAGACTAATAAAGAAGAAAAGAGAGAAGAATCAAATAGAAGCAATAAAAAATGATAAAGAGGATATCACCACCGATCCCACAGAAATACAAACTACCATCAGAGAATACTATAAACACCTCTACGCAAATAAACTAGAAAATCTAGAAGAAATGGATAAATTCCTCGACACATACACCCTCCCAAGACTAAACCAGGAAGAAGTTGAATCTCTGAATAGACCAATAACAGGCTCTGAAATTGAGGCAATAATTAATAGCTTACCAACCAGAAAAAGTCCAGGACCAACCAGATGGATTCACAGCCAAATTCTACCAGAGGTACAAGGAGGAGCTGGTACCATTCCTTCTGAAACTATTCCAATCAACAGAAAAAGAGGGAATCCTCCCTAACTCATTTTATGAGGCCAGCATCATCCTGATACCAAAGCCTGGCAGAGACACAACAACAAAAGAGAATTTTAGACCAATATCCCTGATGAACATTGAGGCAAAAATCCTCAATAAAATACAGGCAAAGCTAATCCAGCAGCACATCAAAAAGCTTATCCACCATGATCAAGTGGGCTTCATCCCTTGGATGCAAGGCTGGTTCAACATACACAAATCAATAAACCTAATCCAGCATATAAACAGAACCAACGACAAAAACCACATGATTATCTCAATAGATGCAGAAAAGGCCTTTGACAAAATTCAACAACCTTCATGCTAAAAACTCTCAATAAATTACATATTGATGGGACATATCTCAAAATAATAAGAGCTATCTATGACACACTCACAGCCAATATCATACTGAATGGACAAAAACTGGAAGCATTCCCTTTGAAAACTGGCACAAGACAGGGATGCCCTCTCTCACCACTCCTATTCAATGTAGTGTTGGAAGTTCTCACCAGGGAAATCAGGCAGGAGAAAGAAATAAACGGTATTCAATTAGGAAAAGAGGAAGTCAAATGACATGACTGTTTGCAGATGACATGACTGTATATCTAGAAAACCCCATCGTCTCAGCCCAAAATCTCCTTAAGCTGATGGGCAACTTTAGCAACGTCTCAGGATACAAAATCAATGTGCAAAAATCACAAGCATTCTTATACACCAATAACAGACAAACAGCCAAATCATGAGTGAACTCCCATTCACAATTGCTTCAAAAGAATAAAATACCTAGGAATCCAACTTACAAGGGACGTGAAGGACCTCTTCAAGGAGAACTACAAACTGCTGCTCAATGAAATAAAAGAGGATACAAACAAATAGAAAAACATTCCATGCTCATGGGTAGGAAGAATCAATATCATGAAAATGGCCATACTGCCCAAGGTAATTTATACATTGAATGCCATCCCCATCAAGCTACCAATGACTTTCTTCACAGAATTGGAAAGAACTACTTTAAAGTTCATAAGGAACCAAAAAAGAGCTCACATTGCCAAGTCAATCCGAAGCCAAAAGAACAAAGCTGGAGGCATCATGCTACCTGACTTCAAACTATACTACAAGGCGACAGTAACCAAAACAGCATGGTACTGGTACCAAAACAGAGATATACACCAATGGAACAGAACAGAGCCCTCAGAAATAATGCCACATATCTACAACTATCTGATCTTTGACAAACCTGACAAAAACAAGAAATGGGGAAACGATTCCCTATTTAATAAATGGTGCTGGGAAAACTGGCTAGCCATATGTAGAAAGCTGAAACTGGATCCCTTCCTTACACCTTAAACAAAAATTCATTCAAGATGGATTAAAGACTTACATGTTAGACCTAAAACCATAAAAACCCTAGAAGAAAACCTAGGCAATACCATTCAGGACACAGGCATGGGCAAGGACTTCATGTCTAAAACACCAAAAGCATTGGCAACAAAAGCCAAAATTGACAAATGGGATCTAATTAAACTCAAGAGCTTCTGCACAGCAAAAGAAACTGCCATCAGAGTGAACAGGCAACCTATAGAATGGGAGAAAATTTCTGCAATCTACTCATCTGAAAAAGGGCTAATATCCAGAATCTACAATGAACTGAAACAAATTTACAAGAAAAAAACAAACAACCTCATTAAAAAGTGGGCAAAGGATATGAACAGACACTTCTCAAAAGAAGACATTTATGCAGCCAAAAGACACATGAAAAAATGCTCATCATCACTGGCCATCAGAGAAATGCAAATCAAAACCACAATGAGACACCATCTCACACCAGTTAGAATGGCGATCATTAAAAAGTCAGGAAACAACAGGTGCTGGAGAGGATATGGAGAAATAGGAACACTTTTACACTGTTCTTGGGACTGTAAAATAGTTCAACCATTGTGGAAGTCAGTCTGGTGATTCCTCAGGGATCTAGAACTAGAAATACCATTTGACCCAGCTATCCCATTACTGGGTATATACCCAAAGGATTATAAATCATGCTGCTATAAAGACACATGCACACGTATGTTTACTGTGGCACTATTCACAATAGCAAAGACTTAGAACCAACCCAAATGTCCAACAATGATAGACTGGATTAAAAAAATGTGGCACATATACACCATGGAATACTATGCAGCCATAAAAAATGATGAGTTCGTGTCCTTTGTAGGGACATGGATGAAGCTGGAAACCATCATTCTCAGCAAACTATCGCAAGGACAAAAAACCAAACACTGCATGTTCTCACTCATAGGTGGGAATTGAACAATGAGAACACATGGACACAGGAAGGGGAACATCACACACCGGTACCTGTTGTGTGGTGAGGGGAGGGGGGAGGGATAGCATTAGGAGATATACCTAATGCTAAATGACGAGTTAATGGGTGCAGCACACCAACATGGCACATGTATACATATGTAACAAGCCTGCACGTTGTGCACATGTACCCTAAAACTTAAAGTATAATAAAAAAAAAGAAAAATAGGGATAATATCTTCTCTCAAGTAGACCATATGAAAATTTGAACAAGAAAATATTTGTGAAATCACTAACACAGTTCCTAGCACATAATACACAATTACTGATAGCATTTCTTTTTTACTCTAGATGCTTTCTTTCTAGAATAGTATTCAATTTGGTTCACAGTACTAATACATTTAGTGCTGATAGATATTACTTGAGAAACTTTGATTTTTGCTGAACTCATCTTACACCTGTCTAGGCAATGGGAGTGATGTGTGCCTGCTAAGTCTTGGTATTCCCATGGACAAGAAAGGTAGCATTTGCATGCCAAGCATATTATATTTGGTTATCTCATTATTTCTCACAATAATCATGTGAGGCAGGAACCATGATTCTTTCGATTCTTTAGATAAGAAACTAAGGGTAAAATGTTTTCTAAGGTTACATAGGCAGTCAAGTGGTGGAAGGAGCATTCAAATATGTGAAATCTGAAGTTAGATAATAATCACCAACTTTTAGTATCTCTCAGGCTCTATGTTAATTTATTTAAATTACATGGTTAAAGAGGAAACAGCATTTACAGGGTGAAGAATAGGGAGGAACCATGTGCCTGGGGCTCACACTATGGAGAGAGAAGAGGGGGAGCTCAGTGAAGTTTGTAGTTTGCATTTATGCACCTGCAGGACAACAGAAACATCTGATTCAAGAACGCTGGTCTCCTGGCTGAGTTGGCAGCCATCGCGTCTGTATACACTGCACGCGTTTGAGTCGCAGTCCAAGTCTGCTCATGATTATGTCTTCTGATCCCAGAGTGTGAAAACGAAATCCAGATTCTTGTAGCTAACATATTACACTCCAAGTTAGATATCCATTGTAACAAGGAGAAGACAGTGGGATTAAATATCTACTATGTCTATGGCAACAAACTGTTCTGCCATGAGGCTTTTGGCCAAAATCAGCAACTGATCTGGAGATCACTGCTGTGCAGAATTTGAACTTGATGGATTGTGAGGTAGTCCTAGCACTTAGTGTTTAACTCACTTAATCCTTACACAAACTCTACGTGATAGTACTATAACCAATCCTGCTTAGATGAGGAAACTGAGGCAGGCAGATCTGAAACATCCTTCACATTAGTCAACAATGGGTTTGGGCAGGATTGAAGCTGGGCAGTTTGATGGTACAGCCTGGTCTTCTAATCCCCATAGAACATTCATGCGTGGGAAGGAAAGCACTTGGTCCTTGGCCCTTTAAATTAATGAAATTATCATGACACTCACACCCATATGAGCACACTCATGCACCTTCACACTTTACTTTTGCCTCAAGGATGTGGGTAGTTTTAGAATTAAAAAAAAAAAAAAAAAAAGTGGTTCCCAGGACTAGGGGCAGGACATGACAGGGAGTTATTATTTAATGGCATGGAGTTTCAGTTGGGGAAGATGAGAAATTTCTGGAGCTAGATGGCGGTGATGGTTGCACAACAATATAAATGTACTTAAAGCCACTGAACTGCCACTCAAAAATTGTTAAAATGATCAATTCTATGTTGTGCATATTTATCACAATGAGAAAAAGTAGGAGTTAAAGGAGAGAAGTTAAATGAGGGTTATCCAACCCAAAGTGTTGACTGTGCCAATGCTGAGAAACTCTGGGTTGCAGGGTTAGACAGGTGAGTCTTACAGAGGTGACCAGATGAGTGGCAGTGTTCTGCTACACTGTGTGTTGATTTAACTGGTTTTATTTTTAGACCTTGAGTTTTGTTGTTTGCTATTTTATCTTTCCCAGAGAGAATATAAGATAGAGTTCTGTTAAGCTCCTGGGAAATTCAGCAGGTTCTGAAGGAAGAGTGTTTGTTCCTGCAGCACTTTGAATTTCCATGGCTTGTAATACAGTTTTCAATAAATAAGGATAGTCATTGTCCACAGTGGCTTCCGGCTAAAGTGGCCTTGTCATCTCTTGGTGTTTTTTGCAAGAAGACCGATATATAGACAATATTATCTTTTCTAGACTATTCAGAATTACAGAATAAGCTTCAAGTGAGAATAGAATTTCAAATTTAGATGATAATTTTTGCCCACTAATCAGTAAGGTGGAAAAAGAGGACAAAAACTTTGATAATAACTAAAACCCAAAACGGAGGCATTCAGGCCTCTGTCCATAAGGATCCCATCTCTCAATGAATCAAAACCTTACCCTTGAAGGTCAAAGTTTTCATACCAACCAAGATAAATAAAACTATTTATTTTTTTTCAGAACGTCTGTTAGAAATATCACTCAACATACCTGCTTTTAAAAAATTCAGTCTTAAAAATGGAAAATAAAATTTAATACTGTGTTATTACTTACAGTTGTCACTGGCAAAGTTTCTAGCTGCCTTCTGAATTTTCAAGCACCACCCAGAGTTGTTTTTCTTTCAAAAAGGATTTTTCCCTTAAGATGTTGTGAAGATCTCTAAGTAGAATTGCACGCAGTCCTGTGAAGGATAAATGTTATTCTTTTTCACCTCCAGTTTGATTTTTTTAATGCTAACTTTGTAATTTGCCAGAAAGAAAAAGTTCTGTATATGATATTGGCATTCTGTTATAGGATTTACACCACACATATTTGTATGGGCCTGTGCCTGGGAATCTTACCTAAATCCTTTATCCCTACAGTTCCCACTGAGGACTTTATCTTTAGATCCAAAGTGCTAGAAAAATCTTCTGTGATATTTAAACTTTTAGTCTGTAAATCTGTTAATGTTGATAATAATTCAGATATACAAGAAAAAGCCAAGCAGAGTTTTTAAAATATTTTTGAGAGACCCAAACTATTTCTAGAAGTCTCAGCAGACTTTCCTTTCATTAATCCATTCAACAAATATATGATGAGCACCATTTGTTTGCCAGACATTGTTTTGGACAACAGAAAAAACAGAGGTGAACGAGACAAGATTCAGCTCTGCCCTTGTGAAACTGATTTTTTTGCAAGGGAGTCAGACCTTATACCACCAGTTTGAACAATAACTCATTAAACTTTGAATGAGTTCTCCTTATTAAGTACTTCAAAGAGAAGTATGAAAGTTTATCTGGAAGATTAAACTTGGAGAAACGGATGTTTGAGCTTAGTGCCACCCATGGCCCCAGGCAAGAGTCACCACAACCAGCACTTTAAAGAAGCCCACACCTCCATTCTAGACCAGGCTCAGGGTGCCCTGTACCTCTGAATTCCTGAAAGCACCTCAAGCCTCTTCCCTGGGTCTATCATGCCAGTGGGGACTAAGACAAATAGGTACACCTGAAGGCTTCAGGGTGGTGACCAAGAGAGATTGCTTGCAGTGTGTGTATGTGTGGATTTTGATGTACACACTGGGATATTCACAAGCTCTTCCTTTCATGATGAGAGAAGGAGCCAAGGATGGGGAAAGTAGAAAGATGAGGCTTCGGCCACAAGTCAGGAGCCCCTGTTCTTACACCACAGCGCTCTCGTGTGAAACTGCATGGAATCTGAGAAGTCTAAATTCTGTCTATAGCATGTGTTTCCATTTGCATTCTTGCTTCCAGCCCTAAAAATGTTAGGGGTGGGGCCATCTGATCTGGGCTTTGCAAGACAAGTTGAAACTAAGCAAGAAGAAAGCCTCTACGCAGGGGGCCCACATGTGTCAGGGCTCTGAGGTAGAGAGAAAATGATGTGTCTGAGGAGCTGAGAGGAGGCCACTGTGTCTGGCACACAGAGAGGCTTGATTAAAGAGCAGTTCAGGGCCAGAAGAAAAGCCTCCCCTGAAGAACAGGCTTAGGAAGCAACATATTTTATGCCCATAAATAAAGGTCTCCATAGCATATTTTTTAGTAGGTGTGAAAAATTATAAAAAGATTTGCATTGCTATGCTGTAATTTCAACACAATATGTACAAAAAATTGAGACAGATGTTTTTAAAATACTTTTCTTTCAAATTCTGAATGATCAGCATCCCGTTATCATAGTTCTTTTGGACAAATACCATAAATAGGATGGCTTATAAACAACAGAAATTTATTCACAGTTTTGGAAGCTGAGAAGTCCAAGATTAAGGTGCCAGCATATTCAGTGTCTAGTGAAGATCCACTTCCTGGTTCACAGATGGCACCTTGTCACTGTGTCCTTGTGGTGGAAGACAAACAAACTCTTCCTGCTTCTTTTATAAGGACACTAATTCCATTTAGGGCGGGTCTCCTCCCGTGACCTAATCATGTCCCAAAAAGGCCCCATCTCTTAATATCATCAATTTGCGGGTGAGGATTTCAACACATGAATTTTGGGGAACATACATGCAGACCATAGCACCCACTATCTTTGTATTCCTATGAAATGTGAACAGTCATTTCCCATGTCCCCCGAGTCTCAGGCCTAGGACGTGGGGTCTGTTCCCCTCCACTACTCCAGCTGTTTTTACATTGAACAAATATTCATAATATTCATTCATCTCTTTACTCATTTAATTCAGCCATAGTTTATTAAGCTGCAATATAAGAATGATAATACATTAATAGAGAGGTGGGGAGGAGGAAATAAATTTTTATGTGTGTGTGTGTATATATTTATATATAAATTTCTACATAAATATTTAATGTTTAATATTTTAATTTATCAATATTTTAATACTTATATTTATAAAGATATATACATAAATAAATTTATAATGTATATAGCATAATTTTTATATAATATTTTATATTATATTTAAAAATTATATATAATTATATATAATATATTAACATATACGTTTATACATATATATGAACATATAAATTATATTATATGAATTATCATATATAAATTATATATAATGTATATTTTATATAATTTATATATTATACATTTATATGGAAATTATGTATGATTTATGTTATTTATATAATTTTATATAAATTATAAATTTATATATAAACATAAATTTATTTTTATATAAATATACATATTCACACACACATATATATTGCTTAGAACAGCACTAGGAAACCACCAGGCACAGGATAGGATGATATGCACCAATTAGCAGAAAAATTCTTAAGAACAAGAATTACTTGTTCTTAAGACCAGAAAGGAAAAGACAGCTATGCTACTTGACCAAAGGGATGAAGGCATGGAGCAGAATGGTGTGTTAGGGAAGAATGAGTCATCAGTGTGACAAAGAATGGATGGGTCTAGTGTTGGGAGATGGGCCTGATAGGAGTGAGATTAAGGAGGGACTTGCATCCCATGCTAAGGAGTTGGGCTTTTATTCAGTAGGGCAGTGTTTCTCAAAGTGTGGCCCTTGGACATTAGAATCCCCTGTGTGGCTTCGTGAAAATAAGGACCCCTGCCTCCTATTCTGCACCCCAATAATGAGTTGGAATATAAGGCCTGGGACATTGTAACAGGCTTTCCAGGTGATTCTTGTTTATAGTCATGGTTGAGATACTGAGATACTATGAAGAGTCAAAGTATGTTTTCCAAACATATAGTTTGTACAATAAGCTTTGTCTTAGACAAGTGGCTGGCTACACCCATACATACTATGGGCAGTAGCAAGAAAGCTCCTCTTTCAGAAGAAAAACATGTATTTGTTACAGAAGTGTGAGTTTCCCTTTAAGAAAATAAATTCGTGTAAGATCCTTGTTGCCAGATATGTTAAGCCAAAGGGGAAAAAAATCTCAAAGCAAATACACTTTTTGCTAGCAAAGTATGTTGCCTCATTGTTCCCTAAGATTCTGACATTCGAGGGAAAAAAGATACTAAATTCTCCTAGAAATAGTAAGACTTGTTGGTTTTTCTCTGTTATGCAATACAGACCTCTAACCTAAATTAACCTCAAGGTTAACTTACACTTTAGGTAATATAAATCACAAAACAATGGCTGGAATGAAAAATGATAATGTTTCACATTTCTATGAGTTAATTTCAATGAAAATGCAACATTATCAAACCTTCTTTAAGAGATGCATCATCCTAAAATGTTATATATTGCTCAATACAAGCTCCTGTGTTTAAGATTTTTACAGTTTTACAATTTCCTTCACCATAAGCTTGACTATTTAATAAAGAATTAAAGACATTTTGCTAAAACCTAAACATATTGCAAAGTTCTTTGTTAATTATTACCTTTTGTAAGATGGATCATCACCTTTCATAATATGGAATATGTATAAAAACATACATTTTCAAAGTATGTTTAACAATATGGGACTTTTACAAATTATAAGAATTTAATATATTTGTATTAATTATATATTTATGATCTTTAGCTTATAAAAAATAGATCCCTAAGTGTAGATTAAAGATTAGAAGAACATAAAATAGTAGTTAATCCTGTGATCCCAGGGATGGTGATATTACTGGTGATTTTTATCTCCTGCTTTGTGCTTTTCTGTAATTTGAAAATTTCTAAAATAAAGTTACCTTAGTTTTATAACTTTAAAAAGGCCCCAAATGTGCATAAGGTGGCAGGGAGCAAGATGCAAGGAGCACAGATGAGACGGAGCAGTGGCGTGGTGAATAGCTTGTGCGGGGAGAAAGATGAGAGCTCCCCCAGCCAACTGCAGAAACCCCTTCTCCCTCTTTGTGCTCCTGTATCTTCATTGAGAGGGCCCACCCTCCACTAAACAGAGAGTTCCCTGAGGTCAGGAACTGCTTAGAAACTGGTACCTTTAAGATAACACCGAATCTGGCCCAGAGATGTTCCATAGTGGCTTCCCGTAACTGGTCTCCAGTTCCTCAGAAGCTTCCTCTGACATTCCATCTGGCTGAGTCAAGATTTCTGGGACTCTGGATCCCGCTGTTTAGAGATGGCTACCTCATTTTGTGAGCTGATTGCCAGCCCCTGCAGGTTGAAGAGAAATGATCTCATGTTCCACTCCAGAGAGCTATAGACAAGGCTAGCTAACCAGGTGTTAGGATCCAAGGAGAGGGCTCCCTGCTCTGAAATATCCACGTGGGTTCCTGGCATTTTACCATCATAACTTCGTTCCTTGAGGGTTGAATTCTTGTAACAGTCCCTATTAAAATACAAATGCCTCTGGGAGGCGTTAAGCCCTTGTCAGCAAACGCCTTGCTTATTAGCTAACACCTGAGCCAACAGCCATCTGAGAGCACGTGCCTATTGGGAAATCAGTTCCTAGAGAGGTGGGGAAATAGTAGGGGCAGCTGGAGGACAGCTGAAGGACCTTAGGGTGATGAAGCTCAAACTGTCAGATTTCCAGGGCTGGATCTGGCACTAGGAGTGGGTTAGGAATGTCAGTTGTCAGTGAGCACTCCAAACAGGTGGTGGAGAGGGTTGAAGGGGTCTATCTTTCTTGGGCCTGGTGGTCAAAGTACAGACCCAGGTGGGGCATATGGCAGGTGGGTGTGCTCCTGGCCTCAGTGCCCTCAGCCTTCCAGGTAGTTTTGATACAGATAGGAAACAGGAAAATACTGGGTAGAAGAGGCCAGTTCCCCAGCAAAGGCCCCACCTTCAAGCCTGAAGACCCATGGTCCTAAATGAGGACAGGCATTCCTGTTTTCATGCCCAAAAAGTTGCCTTTTGGCCTGCCATGCCCGCTATGCTGCACCCATATACACCCCGAACCCCAGGCTCCAGAAGCCGACCAGCAAGCCAGCAGACCAGCAGAGGGATGGTGGAACAACACAACAGAGAAAGACAGAAGAGGAGGATCGTCTGAATGCCGAGAGGAGTCTGGCTGGGTTGGTTGGAGAGGAGTCCAACCACTGGGTGGCCTGACTCCAGGGGAAGATTACCGTCCCACTCCAACCCCCGCTTTCAGCTCCCCATCCATTCCACTGAAAGCCACCTCCACCACTCAATAAAATCTCACATTCACCCTTCAAGCCTGAGTGTGACCCAATTTTTCCAGGATGCTGGGCAAGAGCTCAGTATACAGAAAGCTGTCACACTGGTCTTCTGCCTTTGCAAAAAAGCAGAGGGTCCACTGAGCTGTTTAACACTCAAGCCATCTGTAGATAGCAAAGCTGAAAGAGCTTTGTAACTCTGGGGTTGCAAGCACCCACCCCTAGACACTACCTCGGGGCCAGAGCCCAAAGCACTCCCCCTGCCTCTGCACCTGCCTGTCGGCGTGCTCCCCCTCCCGCTAGGGGTTTGATAGGCAGGTGAGCCTGTCCTACAGGCAGGTGAGCATGTCCTGCAAGGGGGATCAGGGAACTCTCCTATTTCAGTTTTACTTTCTTGTCAAGTCCCATACATAAATACAGGATTTCAAAATGTATTGAGAAAGGGTTTTTTCATATTTTTATTCTTTTTAAATAACATCGTGGCTTTTTGAGTCATATGCATTAAGCTTCAGTGTTTGGTTAGTGCTGCACCTCAGCGTTCAAATTAATAATATGGCAGCTATTTACTCCTTTGCCTTCCATCAATCCAATAACACACGTTTACCTCCTGTCATTTCTTTTCAAACACCGAAACCTGCCTTTCCTAAGTATTTTTTAAACTGTTCCCTGAAAGCCTTCCTGTTGGTCTGTGTCTTTGTGGAAATCCCATGAATATAGAGAAAGACGCTGAATTTTCCTACTTTCATATTATTCGTCACCACAGGAGAGCTAAATGGCACTCTGGATTAAGATTGCATGAATAGTTTTCAAATATTTGGGGTTCAAAAAACCCAGACTGTGTTTTGCCAAAACATTTGCTTTCCTCATTTTTTTAAACCTATGTTTATTTCAAGGAGCATTAATTCCATGTGTTTTTAATTCATTTACACTCAGTTCATTAAAATGCTACTCTCTAACATTTCTTTGGCGTCCGAGAGCCCCAGTAGGCCCTTCTACTTGGAGCGGGTTGGTGTGCTGGGCGCCCCAGCGCAGAAGCGGGAATGGTTCACGCTCAGCCCTTCCCGGAGCCCACTAGGTCCACCTGCCGGGTCTGGCACGACGCACTGCCACCCCAGGCCCTGGCGCCACGGTGCCGTCAGACTCTGCTGGGCACAGGGACCAATTATTAATAGTAGTCAGGAAGGTCCTTGCCATTTTAGCGCTTGGGTCAGAACTGAGTGTTTCGAAATTCCAGCCCTGCCTCCGTGAATCTTGGTAACCCTGAGGACTTGAGAGCCAAGCCCCCTGCAGCCCACATGACCCTATTAAATATCAATATTGAGACCAAGGGGGTGATTAGCAGCGGAGAATGCCTCCATTGTCTCTATTTCGGTAGCAGTGGGGAATGAATCCAACCTTGAGAAAAGTGAATGCAGAACTGGAATCTGAAATTGCTTAGTAAGTAGCAGACGGTACCTTTGATCCGTCCTCTCCCTCTTTTCTTCGGGATGCATTGGCCCACCCCGAATGGGATGGTATTTCTGAAAGGCGTGGAGTACAGACAGGACTGTAGGAAGAAGGATGACTGGCGCTGCTGGACTAGCTCAGCGTAGACTCTTTCCAAAATTAAACATCTCCATGCGTGTTTCTGGTGGTTTTCCACATGTCAACCACTGGAGTAAATTCCCTACATATTCTCCGCATTTTGCAATTGAGCAAAATGAGGTGCAGAAGAAAGGGACTTCCCTCAGGTCCTCAGCAGCACCGCAGTCATGGTGGCTTTGCTTTGACTCTCTCACACCTGCTACATTGCTGTCTCCCAGGAGAGTCCAGGCCAGAGGCTGCTCCTACCTTCACATGGAAGAGCTGAGTCGCTCCCCTTTAGCAGAGAGCATTCCTGGAGGAAAGGCAGTTACTTTGCTAGGGCTTGGGAGGTGCACAGTGCTAGGAAGGGAATTTTCAAGGGTTCTTCCATCATAGCATTAGAAGGGACTCGACACCATTTTGTCTATCTACCCTCAACTCCTTCTCTATTCCAACAAGAATAATGTGCTCCAGTTTCTTGTGTCCCCTCTTGAAGTGTGGGTCGCAGAATGGAACACAACACTCTAAATGTGGTCTAGCCAGCACTGAAGGGTAAGACTGCCTGTTCCACTTTCAACACTCTCAGTCTACTCACAAAGCCGCAGTTTTGACTGTTTTTCAAACCCACTCATTATGTGGTTACGTCATTGTGCTGTGTAGCCTCATATTGAATTGCCAGTTAACAAACACACTTACTTTTGTATTATTTATTTGCTTATTTACTTCTTTTCTCATTTCCTCCATGCAACCACCTCAGTTAGGGTCGACATGCTCCTTAGCTATGTGTGCTGAGTTTCTGGTGGTCTCATCTCCACTGAGTCTGGGCACCCATTGCTTTTAAAGTTCTTTCCCTCTTGTGGAGAATACGGACTTGGGCAGGAGAAGAGTGGTGCTATTTTAGAGGTCTCTTTACACCTCTATTGTCCTTGTTACGAGCCCCATAATTTCTTGTTGTTTTCAATCAACACTTTTAAAAATGTCTCTTTTTAAATTTCTCTGGTATTTTTAGAAAACTTCAGCCCACTCTGATGCTGTGCTTAGCTGGCATTATTATCAGAGAACATGCCATGATTTTATAGCCACAATTTTGGGACCCTCCTTCCACCTTTTAGGCTGAGTCCTTCCCCAGTTTCTCAAAGAGCACCCTGGGAAAACATGCCGCTTTCTCGAGTCTTTTTCTTTTTTTACTCTTCAGGTTTAAAGGTCAGAATTTTGCCTGTCAGAACTTTCCATACCTCTTGGGCATCTTCCCTTTAGAGTCTCTGGCTATGGAATTATCCAACTTTTTACTGACTTTTTTGAAACTGCTTTCCCAAACTCCAAGTTAAGTCTGATGCCTAACACATCCATTTCTGGACAGAATCATTCAGTGATAACCTTTTCACACTTTTCTACAGTTCCCATTATTTCCAGATACCACCTGGATCTATGTTATGATTCAGATTTAAAACGAAGTAGCAATTTCAATTATTGCTTTCTCTCTGTAGTGAGAAAAATAACAAACTTAACAAAGGCTCCTCATTGAGCAAAATGAGCCTTTAAGTAGGTGTCCAAATCAATGAAACTCTTTATCTCTACTGTGAGGTGCTTCAGTGATGGTGTTACAATTTACAGAGGAATGTCTTACCCATTTTCTAGAGATTGGCTGGGCTGCCTGAATTTACTCCCTCAGTAAGGTTTTTCCTATTTGCTTTTTTAAAAAATTGTCTTCCAAGTATTCTCCAAAATTATTCCATGTAAAATCTCACAGAATCACTGACTTCCAGTAGTGGCCCAGAGTTTGAAGTAGGGGATCTTAGTGCATAGCCTCCCTTGCCTCTTCTTTACATTGGATGTAGCAATATTTACCTTACATAGGATGCTGGGAGCATTAAGCAAAGCAATGGTAATGGCTAGGCAAGGGGCCATGCAAACTAGAAAAAGAGTAGTACGAATGTTTGCAGTGATTTTTACTGAGTTATTATTACTCTGCCTCTTCAATGAAACATGTCCATGGAATGAGACACACCTCACCTTTACAACATTCCAAAGCTGAGTCTTATTCTATTTCTTATAATAAGACTTAGAATAAAACTTTCTTATCCTTATTCTTATTCACTATTTGTAAAACTCCATTTACCATCCTGTATTGGATTGTCAAGGTTTCATTGTTGATTAGACCTAATCGATACATTAGATAATAAATAAAGAAAAAAGTTTTTGAGACAGGAAGTCTCTTTTATTTTGGAGCACCAAGCACTAGGCACATACTGCAATCAGGCTTTCAGTGTTTAGGGAATATAACTTTTTCCTCTTCACTCTGTAGTGATCTGCTCTTTGCTTACACACAATGAAGCTCTGCATAAGAAAGGGAACTAACCATATGTGATTGGCCACCTATAAGTAGAAAAAATAATCATACATTCATTTTAATATCAACCAAACAAGGAGAAATAGGAAGAGAAAATTATTATGTAGTGCACAACTTAGATTTCCGTACTTAAAATCCTATTTATTCTTAAATATGTTTATTAAGATATAATTCACATATCAAGGAATTCACCTGTTTAAACTGGACATTTCAATGGTTTTAGCATATTCACAGATATGTGTGACCATTACCACAATCTAAGTTTAGAATGTTTTCATCACCCCAAAGGAAACGCCACAGCCATCACACTAGCAGTCCCACCTTATTCCCCCCAACTCCCTCCTCCACAGCCTGAGTCACCACTAATCTACTTCCTCTAGATACGGATTTGTGTATTTCAAACATTTCATATTATTGGAATCATGAAATATGTGGGGGTTTTGCAGCTGGCTTCTGGCCTTTTTTACTTTTCAAGTTTCAACTATGTCATACCATGTGTCAAAACTTCATTTCATTTCAGAGCAATATCTCATTGTATAGATATAGCACATTTTATTTTATTTATGCATTTATCAGTTTAAGGTGGTCCCCAATGTTTGGTTATTATTCATAATTATTATTATTATTGGATATCATTATTCATAATAACCAAACATTGTTATGAACATTCATATATGCTGCTATGAATTTTCATGTACAAGTTTTTTGGGGTTGGATGTTTTCATTTCTCTTAGATAAAAACCTAGGAGTAAAATTGCTTAGTCACATGATAATTCTCCATTGCCAAGCTGTTTCCAAAATGGCTGCACCATTTTACATTCCCTCCAACAAATTTATGAGGGTTCCAACTTCTCTGCATCTTATGAACATTTGTTCTTGTCTGTCTTTTCTATTACAGTCATCCTAGCGTATGGCAAGTAGTGTCTCATTATGGTTTTAATTTCAATTTCTCTAATTATTAATAATAATGGGTATATTTATGTGCTTATTGGCTGCATATCTTCTTTGGAGAAATGTTTATGCAAATCCTTTGCTCACTTTTTAATTGGGCTTTCTTTTCATTATTCAGTTTTAAAATTTCTTTATATATTCCAGATACAGCTCCCTTATCAGATACATAATTTGCAACCTTTTTTCATTCTGTATATTGTATTTTCACTTTCTCAATTTTATCACTTTATTACAAAACTTGCTTAATTATGATGTAATTCAACTCAGCTGTTTCTCCTTTGGTTGCTTTTAATTTTGGTGCCAAATCTAAGAAATCACTACTTAATCCAAGATTATCAAAATTTACTACTGCTTTTTTCTAAGAGTTTTACACTTTTAGCTCTTAAGTGTTTATCTTTTATCCATTTGAGTTAATTTCACAATATAAAGTAATCCAGTTTCGTTCTTTTGCATATGGATATATAGTTGTCCCAATGTCATTTGTTGAAAAGACTTACTATGTGTTGAATTGTCTTAGCATCCTGTTGAACATCAATCAACCATAAATGTAAGTGTTTTGTTTCTAGACTCTCAATTCTATTGCATTGCTATTTATGTCTATCCTTATGCCAGCACTATGTCTTGATTACTGTAGCTTTGTAGCAAATTTTGAAGGTCAGAAGTGTGAGTCCCGCAATGTTGTCTTCTTCACAATTGTTTTGGCTCTTCTTGGTTTCTTACATTTCCATATGAATTTTATGATCAGCTTTTCTGTTTCTCCAAAAAAAAAAAAAAGCTATTTGGATTTTTATAGGGATCGCGTTGAATCTGTAGATTAATTTGAGAAGCATTGCTATCTTTACAACATTAAGTCTTCTAATCCATGAACATGAGATGTCTGTGTATTCAGATGCTGAATTTCTTTCAACAGTGTCTTGTAAGTTTTTCATGTACAAGTCTTGAACTTCTTTTGATAAATTTACTCCTAGGTATAGTATTCATTTTGATGCTACTTTAAATTGAATTGTTTTTTCAATTTCCTTTTCAAATTACTCATTGCCAGTGTGTAGAAAGACAGTTAATTTTAATTTTATTGCTCATCTTGTATCCTGCAACTTGGCTGACCTGATTGATTGGTTTGAAGAGTTATTTCATGGAATTCTTAACATTTACCATATACAAGATCATATCATCTGTGAATAAAAATAGTTTTAGGCTGGGTGCGGTGTCTCACGCCTGTAATCCCAGCACTTTGGGAGGTCGAGGCAGGCAGATCATGAGGTCAGGAGATTGAGACCATTGTGGCTAACACGGTGAAACCCTGTCTCTACTAAAAACACAAAACTTAGCCGGGTGCGGTGGCGGGCACCTGTAATTCCAGCTACTCAGAAGGCTGAGGCAGGAGAATCACTTGAACCCGGGAGGCGGAGATTGCAGTGAGCTGAGATTGTGCCATTGCACTCCAGCCTGGGAAACAAGAGTGAAACTCCGTCTCAAAAAAAAAAAAAAAAGAAAAAGAAAAAGAAAGAAACAGTTTTATTTCTTCCTTTCCAATCTGATTTTTTTTATTTATTTTTCTTGTCCAAATGACCTAGCTAAAACATCCGATATAATGTTGAATGGAATTGGTGAAAGCAGATGTTCTTGTCTTGCTCCTGATCTTAGCAAGGAAGCATCTAGCCTCTCACATTAAGTATGATGTCATATCTAATTTTTGAGACATACTCAAAAGCAAAGAAAAGGAAGGTCATCTTGTTCCAGGAATTGTAGCTCTCCACTTAGATGTTTTGAGAACTCTCCCACCTGAAGTCAGACCCCTTAATATTGTTTTGTTGAACAATAATCATAGTACTTTAAAGGCAAAGGTCCCACAAGACTGACACACATGACATAAATTTAAGCAACTCATATTAATTTGTATTAAATTAGCCTGAAGAATAACCTGTGTTCCTTCTAGACTTGTATAATTCAGGAGTCTGAGAGATTCGTTCCAGTGTCATAAAAATTGAAGGTAAAAGAGCAACACTCTTGCCTTTGCTTTTCATTTAAAGAAGAAAGCACATACTTAACTTTCACCAGAATGGAGAAAGTAAAAAAAGCTTTCTTGTTTTCTAACATAGCACTAAACACTGAACGAACATTCTCTCTGCCATATGATCACAAACCCATTTACACGGCAATTCTGTTTCTGCAGTTACACGGGGAGTCAGATATCCTCAGCTACTTCAACTTCATTCTTTGCTTATGCACTGAAGTTCAAGGAGTCTCTTGTCCATCCAAATTGGGGTTAATACCAGACCATCCAGTCTCATTTGCTTTCCTATTCAACTACAAAGAAAATCTCCTGGTCAAAAGAAAATGCAATGTGGATTTCAGTCTTGCCTAGAAGTCTTTCCATTTTGCTTTATTAAAACTTGTTCATGTTAGTACTACATTAAGCAACTAATTAGATCAGAAATAAAAATAATCTGACTCTGGACACCTATTTCCACCTTAAACCCTTTGCTTTCCAATTAAATATAACAAACATCTTTTGTGAGATTCTCAAGCCAATTTCCCTCCAAACTTTTTGATTTTTGTTTTTGTTTGCCTCCTCCCATCTTCCTCTATACCCCCAGGAAAGAAAGAAACTTCAAATCACAGTCTAGAGCATGAAACTGATGCATCCATGGAAACCCCCAGAAGGAATTTGAGTGGAAGTACTCCAGGGTCCTTCCCCACAAGGCCAGATCTAGCAAATGTTTTCCAGATGTGGCTGCTCTTAACTCTACTACCACCAACTCAGCCCCTCTCCCACCTGCCCACAGACCAGAAAGCAGCATCAAGACCTGCAGTCCAGCCCTCATCACCCCACAAGGGACTCCTAGAGGAGGTTATACTTAGCTTCTATTCCCTCCCTGGCCATGTAGAAAAGCTCCCACAAAGCCCATGACACAGGTCATGAACTCTTGGTCTTGTTCTGATCACAGACCCTCACTTTGTGGGCTCCGTGGTCCAGCAGCATCAGTGGCATCTGGGCACTTGTTAGAAATGTAGACTCTCCAGCCTAGGTGACAGAGTGAGACTCCCTCTCAAAAAAAAGAAAGAAACATGGAATCTCCGTCCCAACCCAGACCTACTGATCAGAATTTGTATTTTTATATAACAAGATCACCTGGTGATTCCCATGTACCTTAACGTCTGAGAAGGCCTACTCTGGAGCACTGGTTTCCAAACTTTAATGTGCACCAGAATCCTCTGGTGGGCTTGTGGAAACACAGATTTCTGGGCCCTTCCTCCAGGGTTTCTCATTCAGAAGTCTGGGGTGGAGCTTGAGAATTTGCTTTTATAAGAAGTTCCCAAGTGAGGCTGATTTTGCTATCTGAAGTCTGAGGACTACACTTGGAGAAACACTGCTCTAGGGGCATCCCATCTCACCAAAGAGTAGGAGTGTTGAGAATTCTTGGAATCTAAAATATTGATTTATTTGCAAATTAACAGAAATATCCATAATGTGATTGGAGCTGCCTCCTTTGTTTTCACTTTGCCACTTTCTTCTGTTACTTGTTGGAAGACTGTTGGTCTTGTTTCCCTCTAACATCTCCCAACTCACATCACCCCACCCTCCTGACCTGTCCTCCCTGGCCCCATGCTGGAACACTCCAGGAATCTGCAAAGCTCTGTCCAAACTGGCATTGCTGAGAAAGACTTTTCATCTCCTACCCCAGCCTGCCTCCCAGTGAGCCAGCCCTAGGACTGCCTGCTGCCACCCCTGCCTTGATCCGTCCAAGCCATTTCCCTCCATGCACGGCCATTTACAACACTCCTGAAGAGGAGGCCAGCTCAGTCCCTGCCTTCACGTGCCTCTAAACTTCACACAGCTCCTTCCCCTTTTCTTGCTTAGCATAGTCAGTTGTACTCTTTTTAAGAGATTTCAATCTCTGCCCCTGAATGAATTTTAACACAACTTTGGCAACTTATGGATTTGCCAGGAAGAACCTAGAGCAAGAGTTGAACATTGCTGGGAATGCTGACTGATGCCATTCAAAACTCTAGGATATAGCAATGAGCAATGCAGACAAATCTTGACCTCGCAGCATGTACATTCCGGTAAGAGAAGAAACAGCAACCTATTAATACATACATGCATTTTATGTGGAAAGAACAAAGCAAGAGAATGACCAGGGAAAAAGATTCTATGTGAACCCACATCATAAGGGAAGACCTGTCTGAGGGGTAACATCTTAAATGACATCTGAGTGAAGATCTAAAGGAAGAACTTTCCAAACAAGAAAGCAAATGCAAAGGACCCGAGATGGCAATGAACATGACCTTTTAGAGAAGCAGCAAGAAGGCCAGTGTGGCTGCAGTGGAGGTGATACGGACAGGAAATACTGGGTAGAAGAGGGCAGTTCCCCAGCAAAGCCCCCATCCTCAAGCCTAGAAACCTGCGGCCCTAAATGGGAATAGGTTTTCCTGTTTTTGAGCCCAAATGTTGCCTTTTGGCACAACACAACCCCCTATCCTGTACCCCTATAAACCTCAAACCCCGGGCTCCATGAGCAGATGAGCAGATGAACATAAGAGCAGAGGAACAGAAAAGTGGCGCAGCAAAGAGGGAGAGAAGAGAAGGAGCATCTGAACGTTGAGAAGAGTTCAGCTGGGGATGGTTGGAGAGGAAATCAGCTGTGGGACAGCCAAACTCCAGGGGGAGATCATCTTTCCACTCCATCCCCTTTCTAGTTCCCCATCCATCCCGCTGAGAGCCACCTTCATCTGGCAATAAAATCCCCACATTCACAATCTTTCAAGTCTGTGTGTGACCTGATTCTTTCTGGACATTAAACAAAAACCCAAGTACCAACCGGGCAATGAGCTGGTTAACACTTAGTTAACCAGCAGACAGCAGAGTTGAAAGAGCACTGTAGTATGCCTACTGGGGATTCAAGAGTCACAGGCACCAATCTGTAGACACTACCATGAGGCTGGAGACCAGAAGCACTCACCCTGGCTCCTGCTCCTGCCTGTCTGTGTGTTCCCCCTCCCGTAAGGGGTTCAGCACACAGTGCAGCAGCCACCCAAACAGATGAACCACACCACTGTCACATATCCTGTGAGGGGGTCAGGGAACTCTCCCATTTCAGAGGGGTGTGGAGATACTGGTAGGAAGGCAAGTGCAGATATGGACAGAGGCCAGGCAGTTTGAAGGGTTTGAATTTTATCTCAAGCATGTTGGGAAGACAGAGGGTTTTGAGTTGCGGTTTTACATGATCTGATTTCAAATTGTAAAAGGTCACTCTGGCTTCTGTGTTAAGAATTAAAATAATGACCTGCAGAGTAGAAATAGTTGGGAGGCTGAGGTGGGAGAATCACTTGAGCCTGGGAGGTCAAGGTTGTAGTTAGTTTGCCACTGTACTCCAACCTGGGTAGCAGAGTGAGACCCTGTTACTAAAAAGAAAGAGTGGAAGCAGGGAGACAGATAGTGGTCTAGACAAGACAGGGTGGCTGCTTGGCCAAGGGTAACAACAGTGAAGGAGGTGATTCATGGGTGAATTCACGGATCATTTGAATGCCAAGCTGACTAGACTTCCTGATGAATTGGGTGTGAGAAAGAAAGAAGGCAGGGATGATCTGAGACCTGAGTAAAGGTTGGGATCATTTTCTGAGATGGAGCAGGAGCACAGTTGGAGGAAAAACTGAGTCAAAGAGTAAATTCTTTAGCTGAATGGACTCATACAAATCAATTAACCCACCATCCATGCCAGATCCTCTGCTCAAAGTTTAGGTTTAAACTGGGGGCCCTGCTATAAACAGAAGGAAAAATAGATGGAGTGAAGCTGAACAGAATGGGGATGGGGAATGCTCATTGAAGAGTACCCCAAAAGCTCTTAATGAGCTCCCTGACACTTGTCAGCCAACAAGGAGGCTTTGCTCACTGATGAAGGAGACGGGATATAGAAAGCCCCATGCTAAGAGTAAATAAGAGACACAACATGGCCCATTAGGGTTGAGATCTGGCAAACCCCGGACATGCCCATTCAGAACAGACGACCGCCACCCCGGGCCAGGGTCCAGGGATGCAGGGACACGGGATACTAGGGCCTTTCCTGCCAGAGTCACCTCACATAGGACACACAACAGCAGGTGTTCTCTGTGATCTTTAAATGTTTAGACAGAGCCGTTCTAAAACCTCAGAAAAGGAAACAGAAACAAGCCTGAGCCTTCACCTGGGGGAACTTCCTGGAAATGCAGGGCAGGCATATTTGTCAGAGTAAGTTCCTCTACAGTACTGGGCTCCTTGCACTGAGGGAATGGATTTCTTCCCGATGGGCTCTTTCTCTCTAATTTTCCTCAATGTATATCTTTTGCATAGGCAGCTTTTATTTTTGCCTGTCTCTGAGATCTTTTCTTACATATTACCTCAGCATGCCTACTGGACTCTCTTTGGAGGAGGACACGGTGTCTTTACCAAACCTTCCCATTGCCCCTATTGCACTTCCTCTTTTTTGTCCCTCCTAAGGCTCCTCCCTGGCCCTTCTCAATCCCAGCCCCCACGTAGTCAGTCTCATTTATTCTCCTAGTAATTGTCCTCATCACTAGCCTTTCCTCCTCACAGAGTGGTCTTCATCAAAATGTAAAGTAGACCGTGTTCCCCCTCCTAGGGCACATTTTTCAAATGCACAGTTTTTTCAAATGCACAAAACCAACCAATCCACAGTTCACACCCCTAAGCACCTTCTCTACCAGGCTCTCACACGCTGGGCCCCTGTCCACCTGCCCAAAACACCTCTAGGTCAAGAACTAGACAACCAGGGGCAGCCCCTGTGCCCCAGAGTCACTGAAATCATTCAAACCAGCCAGTCCTACATCTGCTTCTCCTGCATGTCTGTTCCTTCCTGTAGGAGCCACAGTAGAGAATCTCACCCACAGCATCCCTTCTCTGCCTCCAGACTCCTCCCCGTGCCTCCCTGTGTGGCCTGTGGCATGATGTGCCCTCCCTTTCCTGGGATCTGGGAGTATAGCAGACTACCTTCTCAATGGCTGTTGTCTCTTGATCTGTTGGTCCTCTGGTGCTCTGAATGCTTTTGTTCCCCCCAAATTTATATGTTGAAATCTAGACCCCCAGTGTGATGGTCTTAGGAGGTGGGACCTTTAGGAGGTGATTAAGTCATGAGGGTAGAGACCTCATGAATGGGGTTAGTGTCCTTTACAAAAGAGACTCCAGAGAGATTTCTCACTCCTTCTGACTCATGAGGACACAGTGAGAAAACAGTCATCTGTGAATCATAAAGCAGGCCTTCACCACATACCAAATCTGCTGGTAACTTCATCTTAGATTCCCAGCTTCCAGGACTGTGAGAAATAAATATTAAGCTACCCAGTCTATGCTATTTTTATTACAGCAGCTGGAATGGCCTAAGACCATTGGTCATGACATCCCTAAATAATAATGAAACCTATTAAAATACAATATTGGCCGGGGGTGGTGGCTCATGCCTGTAATCCCGGCACTTTGAGAGGCTGAGGCGGGCAGATTATTTGAGATCAGGAGTTTGAAAACAGCCTGACCGACATGGTGAAACCCCATCTCTACTAAAAATACAAAAAATTAGCAGGGCGTGGTGGTGAGTCCCTGTAATCCCAGCTACTCGGGAGGCTGAGGAAGGGGAATTGCTTGAACCTGAGAGGCGGAGGTTGTGGTGAGCCGAGATCGCATCACTGCACTCCAGTCTGGGCTACAAAGCAAGACTCCATCTTAAAAATAAATAAATAAATAAAATAAAATACAGTCTACTTTACATTTTGATGAGACCACTCTGTGAGGAGGAAAGGCTAGTGATGAGGACAATTACTAGCAGAATAAATGAGACTGACTACATGGGGGCTGGGATTGAGAAGGGCCAGGGAGAGGCCTTAGGAAGGACAAAAAAGAGGAAGTGCAATAGGGGCAATGGGAAGGTTTGGTAGAGACACCGTGTCCTCCTCCAAAGAGAGTCCAGTAGGCATGCTAAGGTAATACTTAAGAAAAGATCTCAGAGACAGGAGGAGGAGGACTCCTACCAAAGGGTGTAGGGAGGTGACAAGGGAGGCAGAAAGGCAGGGCGACTCAAGGGTATTATGAGGTTGTCCAGAACAGGGTATGCCTAGCATGTAGGGCAGGTTAAAGCATCAAATTCACAGAAGCTAGAAACAGGCTAATGCAAGGCTGCAAATCTAAACGTGCCTGGCAGTTTCTTTGGAACCCACCACCCCAATTTGCAACAGACACCCCCTAAGACACCTTAAGAGGATCTGTTCTTCGACCAGGATCCTTTCACTGAAACTTTTCAGGTCCCTCTTCCCATCACTTAGGTATAAGTAGTAGAGGTAGCTCCTCCTAGAATCCTGTTAGAGCAATGTTTTGATTTGTGTTAGTGTGTTTGTGCCACAGAAACAGATGTTCATCTGAAAGGCCCCAGGACATCATCTGAACATGGATGTAGTGATGGAATCCTTGGAATTGCAGATAGACAGGCACACTAATAAAGGAGGTATTTTAAAGAGGGGAAGAAATTTGTGGGACTGTCTATATCACACTGCGAAGGGAGTCACCTGCAATCCACCCTGGCTATATAATTTTTATAATCATCTAGAGCATATATAAAGTTTCTGGGTTTTTTTTTCTGTTTTTTACTTTTCTTCTTATTCTTATTCTTATTCTTATTCTTATTCTTATTCTTATTATTTGAGACAGGATCTCACTCTGTCACCCAGGCTGGAGTGGAGTAGTGTGATTTCTGCTCACTACAGCCTCCACCTTGCAGGATCAAGCAATCACCTCAACCTCTCGAGTAGCGGGAACTACAGGTGCATGTCATCATGCCCAGCTAATTTTTTGTGTATGTGTGAAGACTAGGTACTATGTTGCCCAGGCTGGTCTCAAACTTCTGGTCTCAATTGATCCTGCCATCTCGGCCTCCCAATGTGCTGGGATTATAGACATGAGCCACTATGCTTAGCTGAAGCTTCTGTTTAAATGTGGCATTCTCCTACACAAAAATTACAGGCCAGTCATCAAGATACATATTCTGCCATCTAGGAATCTCAAGAAAGAAAGAGATAACAGTGAGAGCAAGAGAGAGAGAAATTACACACGTAGGCTATGCCATACCCTACAAACAAAGAAACTTGGTCTAAACTGCTCCAAAAGACAAGGGAACAAATGTTTGTAGAAAATATAAGAATATGAATTTCAGATAAATATAAGTTTTTCTAATGTTAACTACCCCAAAAATGAAGCAGGCTTCCTCACTAATGAGTGAGTTTCACATCTCATTATGCAAGGAACAGTTAAGCTAGCACAGCACGTTGAGGACGAACAGCAGAAATGGCTGGGGTGGAAGTGGGAGCACACAGAGCAACTTGGACCAGAGCAGCAGGGAAGTGGGTGCAGGGAGGCCTGAGGGAAGTCGCTGCGGCCATAGCAACAGAAAATCCCAAACTGATTCACGGAGGCAGATAGGCATTCCAGATTAACTCACCTGGGCAATGGAATGGGGTACAGGACGGTTCCTGGGATTGAAACTCAGGTACAAGCAGGCGAGGACTGGAGCAGCCTGGTTCTAGTATTCATGTGGAGGTGACAATATTCATTGATGCAGACTGGTAAAATTTGGAGCCATTTGGGTTATAATAAATATCCTTGTAGCCAACACAGGCAGTAGAGACCCAAGTTGCTGGTATTCAGTCACTTTTAGGCTTGTGATTTATGTTTTCAAAATTGACTAGCTTGCATGGTTTACATCACCTGCCATGGGATGTCGATGGCTGAGCCGGAACACTCATCACTACAAACTGGGGACTGTTGCAGCTCACACGAAGGAGGGGAATGAGATGGGAGCTGTGGGACTCCAGAGATTGGACTTGGTGAAAGTTCGCACAAAGTGGATTTTAATTTAATATAAAAAGCAGTGTTCGGGCAGTTGGGTCTGTCTGGCAATGGAAGAGGCTCACTTGTGTGGTCAATGGAAGTCCTCCTGGTCAACTCAAGTACTCCAGCAGGCTCTGTACTGAGGGAGGGGGTGAAGCTAACTGATTTCCAGCATATTTCTGCCTCTTAGGCTTTTCTCTTTTTAACACCAAGGCTGGCAGGGATGACAATATGTTGTCCACATCATCTTCCTTAAAGCAGAACTGTGGCATTTCAAACGAGATCTATTAGGCCGTCAATGCTCTAAATTTATGAAGCTACCTTCAGTTGGAGCTGTCACAGCCTCTCTTCAGCAATTTATGCTAATATCAAATGCTCACTAACCTGTTATATTGATATTTAAGGGCATTTTTTGTTCCTCATGAAAACTATAGCTGATACCCACCATCATTAATATCCAAATGTTAGTGTATCATAAACTCTCCTTTCTTTATTCACTCAATTTAAACTGAATGATAAACCTGGTTGTGATTAGCATTCTTCTACTCTTCACTCTCCAGGGCTCCTTTAAACAGAGTGGGTAGCAGGAACATAACAAGAGCATGCACCAGTTTTTGAGAGGCATCTCAATCTATTCTCAGTCCAGAGCTCTCTAGGTAAAGAAGCTCTGGACTGAGAATAGACAGAATGAGATATGAATTATTTAAAAGCAGGGACAGGTTAAGAACCATTCCAGGAGGCAGAATCTGAGAAGGCCCCTGTTGGCACGAAGGCCACAGCCTCTGACTGCTTTGAAAACACTGAGCCGAGACCTGACATTGGACTGTGCTTGCATAAGGAGGAGACATGCTGGGGGCAGGCCTGCCCCTTCCTAAAGCTAAGCAAGAGTAGGCAACTCCCTCCCTCACAGACCATCTGGCCTGTGGTTCTGGATTTGCCACACCCTGTGGCATACAGGCCAGCATTGCAGAGCCATGGGTGGTTATAAGTTCCAGAAGGGTGGGACCTCAGAAATCATGCATTCTCATCTGGACCCTGGAGATCAGTGTTTACTACCCTGGAGTGCCCAGTAGAACCAATTAGCAAGAGGACAAGTTTGGGAAGCCAGTGTGGTCTGCTTCCTGCAGGCAACTCGACTTGGAGAGCATGCCTACCTCCCCCAGGAAGTATCCGATGATCTTGTGTTCTTTGGAAATGTGATCTTGTCACGTCCATACTTTCATGCCACTGATTTAAGCCACAGCTTAAATCCGTCAAAAATGTTTCACTAAAAAAAAGTTCAAAGTGTGGTTTGTGGAAGTTCTACTTAAACCTGAGTCAATGATGGACTAACAGCTGCAGAGAGACTAGAAAGTGCTTCTGAGTCTGCTTTTTAGAGCAATTTCTATTTCCAAGACAAGGAAGACTATTTTTTAAAACATATAAAAGCATTATCTCTTGCTCCTGCCCCCAAAGTAGTTCCAGGTAAAATTCTCTCCATTTGCCTGGATAAGCAAAACATCTGTAATACAGTTATACAAATGTGATTTCCTCACTGGCGAATATCACATTTTTGTGGGTTCACAAAAAATAAAACTGCTTTTCCTTTTGGCAGAAAATTGCTTATGAAAACGAAAGGCGGTTTTGGTTTTTGGTGCTTTCTTTCCCAAGCAGGACATGGTTTTTTCAGTGGTGAGAAACCGCCTCTGTGATACACACAGTCAATTTTCACCTGCAACTAAATCAGTTTCACACTAAATTTTCCATTTAGACAAGGAAAGCCAGCATTTACCTGGTAAACTAGTAAGATGTTATCCCAGACCAAATTCACCAGCATCTATAAAACTGTCAGTCATGGAGGAATTTTTGCCATGAGCCAGGAACCACAAGGACATTAACCCTTTTGCAATGAAATAGATGAAAAATAATTCAAATCCTCAAACTCAAGGAAAACTAAGTCCTCTTGGGGCCCAATTGTCCTGGTGGCCAGGCAGACTCCCAGAGAGTCATCCCTCAGCCAAGCCACAAGACAGCTCTCACTCTCCTCCCCCAGCAACACTTAAGAAATCCCCAAGTGAGATGAAGGGTGATTGATGGAAGTAAAAACCTCTCCAGAACAAATGATCCTTTATCATACATGGATTTACCAGAACTTTTGTTTCTCCCATATTAAATTTTTGTTTTCATGGGCACCTTTACTCATTAGGGCCTTCCAGGGGAAGAAGACCCTTTGACATCAGTGAAATTTTCTGTTTCACGACTTTCTGGGACACCCACAGGTAAAAATGAAGGGTCTTCGTGCATGCCGCCATTTTGCAGTGATGTTGACCTGGAAGTCAGTGGATATGACCCTGCTGCCTCAGGTGACTGGCAGTCTCTGGGGTGCCAGCTTTCTCCTCCATACAATGAGGGTAACAAAGGAATTGCTTCTGAGAAGAGTGACAAGGGATTTTGGTTTCAAAGTCTGCACATAAAGCAAAACAACACCCGTATTATCAATACTGCACTTGAAAATCTCCAGCTTGGAACAGATCTATTTCTTTGAGCACCAAATGAAGATGGTGCTTGCATTCAGGTGCTACATTAAAGGATGCTGTGCATGTCTCTTTCCTCTGGGTGGAGCACTCACCATCTGAGGAGCAGGAGAAGGGAGACCCCGAGGACATAGCTACCTTACAGCTCAGGCTGAGGCAGGGACTCCCTGAGGGGAACAATGCCACTACCTCCTGTCCTTCCTCCTCCCAGCTCACCTTCACTGGTAAAGATTACCTATGAAATTCACTAAGCAGATGTGCATATATATGGCATGCTGTCATATTGTTTATTCATGTGAGATAACAATGATGATGGAAACTACTGTTACTTGTCTTTTACAGGCCGGAGCAGTGAGGCTCCAAGAGGCAGGGTTGAGATAGGTAATGAAGAGGCCCATGGTCATTCCCTAGCTCGTATGACTTCTCCAGGAGCACGCCTGGCCTCAGGCTGAATGCAGAAAGAATGGTGAGACACCAAATCAGCCCACGTGGAATGGTCACTCTGCTGGGCATAGAACAAGGCATGCCTGCACACATTCTATTCAAAGGTTTTGTTCTCGTTGTGGAAAACCAATGGAATTTATCACTTGTAACCATTGTAACCACTGTTGTAGCCTCCGGTGAATATTCAAATGTAAACATAACAAAAGGTTTCTGCCTTTTGGGTTTATTAGTGAATATATCACATCAATATAAGATGCATTTCCATGCCTGCACCAGTAGGCACCCTTCCAATGGCTTGGCAATTAAAAGCCTTCATCTTCACTCTTTAGCCTGAGACCTGTGAGCACTTTTAAATGCTTTCATTTTCAGTGTTACTTATAATTACAAAAATCCTAGGAAAAACTAAATCTAATTATATGAGAGATTTATAAAGTAAGTTATGATTAGTAAACACAATAGAATACAGGTACTGACATTCAAAAACCAGACTGTATAAGACAACATAAACAGTATACATTTTAAGTTGACAACATAAACTTTTTCCTCTATAAATTTCTTCAAAGTATGTGTAGTATGTGTGTTTTAGTCTGTTTTTGTGCTGCTATATGAGTGCCTGAGGCTAAGTAATTTATAAAGAACAGAAATTTCTCAGTTCTCAAGGCTGGGAAGTTCAAGATCAAGGTTCTGGCATCTGGTGAGGGTCTTCTTACTGCATCTTCACATGTTGAACACGTCCCCTCTTCTCACAGTCCAATGGACTATGACAAGTCGCTGCTGCTGTCATGCCCTGATAGCTTAGACCCCCTAAACAGGCAGCTGTGTTGGAGTTGGGCTTCAGGTTTCAGTTCTTTGAGGTCTCACTCACAGGCTCAACCTTTGTTCCCTCTTCTAGGATGTTTGAGATGATGAGAGCTGGCACATTCTGAGCCAAATCCAAGTTTTACTCATGAACCCTAGGGCTCTGAGTTGAGTCTCACTTGTTTAATGGTTGATGAATAGTCTATTACACAGACATATGACAATTTATTTAGGCTTTCTCCTTTTTTTTTTTTTTTGAGACAGTCTCACTCTGTTGCCCAGGCTGGAGTGAGGTGGCACAATCTCGGTTCACTCGACTCTGCCTCCCAGGTTCAAGCAATTCTCCTGTCTCAGCCTCCCAAGTAGCTGGGATGACAGGTGCACACCACCACGCCCGGCTAATTTTTGTATTTTCAGTAGAGATGGGGTTTCGCTATGTTGGCCAGGCTGGTCTTGAACTCCTAACATTAGGTAATCTGCCCACCTCGGCCTCCCAGAGTGCTGGGACCACAGGCATGAGCCACCACGCCAGGCCGGCTTCCTCCTCTTATCTGACAGGTAGGGCTTTTATTTCTACTTTTTTCCCTGATGTAAATAACCACAATGAACATCTTTGTTCATACATCCTTGAATACATCTCGACTACTTTCTAAAAATAGAACTACTTGGCAACAGTGTATGAACATTTTTAAGCTCTTTTACACCTATTGTCAAATTATTTGGTAACATCTTCCAGACAACCATGTATAAAAGTAACCATCTCACCCAACCTCTTATCAGTGCTCAATTTTAGCATAAAAAGCAAACCTTGCTAACTGGATATTTTGATCTGCATTACTTAATTTTGGATATAAAAATACATGTGACAGCTTTATGTGTTTCCTCCTTCTGTGACTTATGTGTTCCTGAGTAAAGGTAAAGTTTTTCTGTGCCCTGTATAATTGGAAAAATTCAGGTTTATCTGAGTGCCCCAATCAGCACTCCGAAAAGATGAAGACACCAAATGCCTTGCAGTAGTACCTATTTTTTACTGTTCTCTATTAGCTGACTGAACTATTTGCTTTGAATTCTAAGAAATTATTTTTTAAATTCCTAGTTGGGGATTCTGGCTTTTCTTTCTTCCTTTCTTTCTGGTTTTCTTTTTTTCAATTCATTTATTATATTTCCTTCGTAGTTCTGTCTTCTGATAGAAATAAATGGTAAAAGTTACTGTCTCCCAGCATGAGATGATAAAGCTATGTCAACTTATGCAGGGAATCAGAAATTCAACCTTTTAAATTAGCTGCAGTTTATGCTACTTCACCAAGTGCCGTGACCTGAAAAACTGATGCTGTGCTTGGCACCATTAATGTGAATATTTTGGTCCTAGCCTTTCTGTCAATAATCATGTCAAACTGTTCTGAGATACAAACTCTTTTAGAATCATACTTTGGCATAATTCATCTAGACTATATCATTTTTGTGGTATTTTTTATTAGCAGAAGTGACAGGCCAGTTAAGATGATTTTAGAAACAATTAAGATATTAATTCACGGTAAAAGAATATTTCCAAACTCTGGGGCATTTTCCTACATATTGCTAGGTCCAAATGAAAAGTCAACACTCTAGAAGAAAATTTGCTCCACCTTTAGGAGAGTGTTTTAAACCTTGAGCCTATATTTTATTTTATTCCTTTGCTATTTTATGAGTTAAACATTTCAGGAAAGTAAAATGAAAAAAGGAGTCTTCAGAACTCTGAGAAACATACACTCTAAGATTGTCACTTTTAAAATTAAGTTTCATATTTGGATTTTCCATTTTTAGTTCAACTAGTACTTCTATTTATAAACTTCCAACCCCATTAGTTTGTTGTTGTTGTTGTGTATTGTCAATGTCTTTTCTTCTGCCACAAACATTATACATGACCCAATCCCAAGCATCCCCTTGTAAAAGGTGCTTACTTAAATCAACAAAACAAACCAGCAGGAGAAAGAATTATAGGGGACCTTTCTTAGAAGCAAAGGGGTCTCAGCATTATAAACAACATGGAAATAGATACTAGAATTTTGTCAAGTATCCCAAATCAAATTTATGTTGTCAATAATATAATTGTTACCACCTCTGTGGGAAACTTATGCACTACACTTTTGTTGACTGTATTGATTGAGTACAATTTCTCTTCTAACCACACCCCCATTAAAATGTAACACATGTGTATAGCAAGCATTAAATCAAAAGAAAAAGTACAGGAAATTGTTTTCATGTATTCCCTGTGCTTTAAAAGAATGGATGAGAGAAATCTTTGCAATTACTACTTTCTTAATACTTTATGGCTCAGTACAAAGAATCTTGCCTATTCTTCACCCAATCTTCTTGAGAAATGACGCAATCTCAATTCATTCATTCTTACTCTCAGGTAAACTATAAGATTTACATGTCAACTTATGCAGGGAATCAGAAATTCAACCTTTTAAATTAATTGCAGTTTATGCTACTTCACCAAGTGCTGTGACCTGAAAAACTGATGCTGTACCTGGCATCATTAATGTGAATATTTTTTATCCTAGCATTTCTGTCAATAATCATGTCAAACTGAACAGTATCTGAGTAAACTTTCTTACATGTTCTGAAATTGAAGAACATACAAGTGTGTTCTTCCATGAATGTAATCATAAGCAAATATAAAATCTAAAATGCTGCTACAAGCTTCAGCTGCCTGTACCAGTTCCTCAATAAAAGTAGGGAGCTCCTCAAATAGTAACTATTCTGGAAGTGCCAAATGCATTCTAAAAAGAAGGAAGAAAAGGCACATTTGCTTACAAAACCATCACGAATGTCTACCTCCTACTCTCAAATGTAGTGTGTCTGATCCACTGCAATGGACAGGGCTAGGTGATTGGAAAGTGAGGACAACTCCTCAGTGTGGCCCAGCCTGAGACACAGCCCTGTCACTGTTGACATCAGGATCAGATTCATTGGTCTCATGGAGACAGGACAACCTGAAACACTTAGGGACCCCTGGCTGGCAGGTCAACATCCAGTTTACCTCAAGTGAAGCTTAGAGGCATTAAGTCTTGACTGATTTTTTGAAAATAGGTCTACAGGAATTGCTAGTTTGGGGGTTTTGAATGCTCATTTGTAAGAAAAGTGAAATTCCCACCTTCCAAGACATTCCATAAATTGGAAAAAGAAGAATTGATTTTCTATATAGTTTTCTGTTCCTTCTATATATGTAACGCAATTAGGTACATCTCTCATAAGATAAATGTATATGAATGACTTGAATGATACAGACGCTCCTTTGCTTGCACTCTGGTTAGGTTGTGGAAAGTATTCTCAGAGTCAATTTATTTATAAGACCAAAGTGATTTTATTTTTTTTAATATTTTTTTGTTTGAACGTTCTCTTTTTTTATTATGCTTTAAGTTCTGGGATACATGTGCAGAACGTGCAGGTTTGTTACGTAGGCATACAAGTGCCATGGTGGTTTGCCGCACCCATCAACCCTAATTCTACATTAGGTAATTCTCCTAATGTCATCCCTCCCCTAGCTCCCCACCCGCCACAGGCCCCAGTGTGTGATGTTCCCTTCCTTGTGTCTATGTGTTCTCATTGTTCACCTCCCACTTATGAGTGAGAACATGTGGTGTTTGGTTTTCTGTGCCTTTGTTAGTTTGCTGAGAATGATGGTTTCCAGCTTCATCCATGTCCCTGCGAAGGACATGAGCTCATCCTTTTTATGGCTGCGTAGTATTCCATGGTATATATGTGTCACATTCTCTTAATCCAGTCTATCATTGATGGGCATTTGGGTTGTTTCCAAGTCTTTGCTATTGTGAATAGTGCCGCAATACACATATGTGTGCATGTGTCTTCAGAGTAGAATGATTTATAATCCTTTGGGTATATACCCAGTAATGGGATTGCTGGGTCAAATGGTATTTCTGGTTCTAGATTCTTGAGGAATCACCGCACTGTCTTGCACAATGGTTGAACTAATTTACACTCCCACCAACAGTGTAAAAGCATTCCTATTTCTCCACATCCTATCCAGCATCTGTTGTTTCCTGACTTTTTAATAATTGCCATTCTAACTGGCGTGAGATGGTATCTCATTGTGGTTTTTATTTGCATTTTTCTAATGACCAGTGATGATGAACTTTTTTTGTCCGTTGGCTGCATAAATGTCTTCTTTTGAGAAGTGTCTGTTCATATCCTTCACCCACTTTTTGATGGGGTTGTGTTTTTTTTTCTTGTAAATTTCTTTAAGTTCCTTGTAGATTCTGGATAATAACCCTTTGTCAGTTGGATAGATTGCAAAAATGTTCTCCCATTCTGTATGTTGCCTGTTCATTCTGATGATAGTTTCTTTTGCTGTGCAGAAGTTCTTTCATTTAATCAGATCCCATGTGTCAATTTTGGCTTTTATTGTTGCTTTTGGTGTTTAGTCATGAAGTCTTTGCCCATGCCTACGTCCTGAATGGTATTGCCTAGGTTTTCTTCTAGGATTTTTATGGTTTTAGGTGTCATGTTTAAGTCTTTAATCCATCTTGAGTTAATTTTTGAATAACGTGTAAGGAAGGGGTCCAGTTTGTGTTTTCTGCATATGACTAGCCAGTTTTCCCAACACCATTTATTAAATAGGTAATCCTTTCATTGCTTGTTTGTGTCAGGTTTGTCAAAGATCAGATGGTTGTAGATGTGTGGTGTTATTTCTGAGGCCTCTGTTCTGTTCCATTGGTCTATGTAACTGTTTTGGTACCAGCACCATGCTGTGTGGCATTATTCCTGAGGCCTCTGTTCTGTTCCATTGGTCTATCTGTTTTGGTACGAGTACCATGCTGTTTTGGTTACTGTAGCCTTATAGTATAGTTTGAAATCAGGTAGCATGATGCTTCCAGCTTTGTTCTTTTTGCTTAGGATTGTCTTGGCTATACAGGCTCTTTTTTGGTTCCATATGAAATTTAAAGTAGTTTTTTCTCTTTCTGTAAAGAAAGTCAATGGTAGCTTGATCGGGATAGCATTTAATCTATAAATTACTTTGGGCAGTATGGCCATTTTCATGATATTGATTCTTCCTATCCATGAGCATGGAATGTTTTTCCATTTGTTTTTGTCCTCTTTGTTTTCCTTGAACAGTGGTTTGTAGTTCTCCTTGAAGAGGTCCTTCACATCTCTTGTAAGCTGTATTCCTAGGTATTTTATTCTCTTTGTTGCAATTGTGAATGGGAGTTCACTCATGATTTGGCTCTCTGTTTGTCTATTATTGGTGTATAGGAATGCTTGTCATTTTTGCACATGAATTTTATATTCTGAGACTTTGCTGAAGTTGCTTATCAGCTTCAGGAGATTTTGAGGTGAGATGATGGGATTTTCTAAATATACAATCATGTCATCTGCAAACAGAGACAATTTGACTTCCTCTTCTTATTTGAATATCCTTTATTTCTTTCTCTTGCCTGATTGCCCTGGCCAGAACTTCCAATACTATGTTGAATAGGAGTGCTGAGAGAGGGCATCCTTGTCTTGTGTTGGTTTTCAAAGGGAATGCTTCCAGCTTTTGCCCATTCAGTATGATACTGTGGGTTTGTCATAAATAGCTCTTATTATTTTGAGATACGTTCCATCAATATGTAGTTTATTGAGAGTTTTTAGTATAAAGGGGTGTTGAATTTTATCGAAGACCTTTTCTGCATCTATTGACATAATCATGTGGTTTTTGTCATTGGTTCTGTTTATGTTATGGATTATGCTTATTGGTTTGCATATGTTGAACCAGCCTTGCATCCCAGGGATAAAGCAAACTTGATCATGGTGGATAAGCCTTTTGATGTGCTGCTGAATTCAGTTTGCCAGTATTTTATTGAGGATTTTCACATCAATGTTCATCAGGGATATTGGCCTGAAATTTTCTTTTTTTGTTGTGTCTATGCCAGGTTTTGGTATCAGGATGATGCTGGCCTCATAAAATTAGTTAGGAAGGATTTCCTCTTTTTCTATTGTTTGGAATAGTTTCAGAAGGAATGGTGCCAGCTCCTCTTTGTACCTCTGGTAGAATTCGGCTGTGAATCCATCTGGTCCTGGGCTTTTTTTGTTGGTAGGCTATTAATTACTGCCTCAATTTCAGAACTCGTTATTGGTCTGTTCAGGGATTTGACTTCTTCCTGGTTAAGTCTTGGGAGGGTTTATGTGTGCAGTAATTTATCCATTTCTTCTAGATTTTCTAGTTTATTTGCATAGAGGTATTTATAATATTCTCAGATGGTAGTTTGTATTTCTGTGGGATCAGTGGTGATATCCCCTTTATCATTTTTTATATGTCTATTTGACTCTTCTCTCTTTTCTTAGTAGTCTGGCTAGCAGTTTATTTTGTTAATCTTTTCAAAAAAACCGTTCCTGGATTCATTGATTTTTTGAAGGGGTTTTCATGTCTCCATTTCCTTCAGTTCTGCTCTGATTTTAGTTATTTCTTGTCTTCTGCTAGCTTTTGAATTTGTTTGCTCTTGCTTCTCTAGCTCTTTTCATTGTGATATTGGGTGTCGATTTCAGATCTTTCCTGCCTTCTCCTGTGGGCATTTAGTGCTATAAATTTCCCTCTACACACTGCTTTAGCTGTGTCCCAGAAATTTTGGTACATTGTAACTTTGTTCTCATTGGTTTCAAAGAACTTATTTATTTCTGCCTTAATTTTGTTATTTACCCAGTAGTCATTCAGGAGCAGGTTGTTCAGTTTCCATGTAGTTGTGTGGTTTTGAGTGAGTTTCTTAATCCTGAATTCTAATTTGATTGCATTGTGGTCTGAGAGACTGTTATGATTTCTCTTCTTTTGCATTGCTGAGGAGTGTTTTACTTCCAATTATGTGGTCAATTTTAGAATAAGTGTGATGTGGTGCTGAGAAGAATGTATACTCTGTTGATTGGGGTGGAGAGTTCTGTAGATGTCTATTAGGTCCACTTGGTCCAGAGCTGAGTTCAAGTCCTAAATATCCTTGTTAATTTTCTTTCTCATTGATCTAATATTGACAGTGAGGCATTAAAGTCTCCCACTATTATTGTGTGGGAGTCTAAGTCTCTTTGTAGATCTCTAAGAACTTGCTTTATGAATCTGGGTGCTCCTGTATTGGGTGCATATATATTTAGGATAGCTCTTCTTGTTGCATTGATCCCTTTACCATTATGTAATGCCCTTTTTTGTTTTTTCTTTTTTTTTTTTTATCTTTGTTGGTTTACAGTCTGTTTTATCAGAGACTAGGATTGCAACCCCTGCTTTTTTTTTTTTTTTTTTTTGCTTTCCATTTGCTTGGTAAATGTTCCTCCATCCCTTTATTTTGAGCCTATGTGTGTCTTTGCATGTGAGATGGGTCTCCTGAATACAGAACACTGATGGGTCTTGACACTTTATCCAATTTGCCAGTCTGTGTCTTTTAATTGGGGCATTTAGCCCATTTACATTTAAGGTTAATATTGCTATGTGTGAATTTGATCCTGTCATTATGATGCTTGCTGGTTATTTTGCCTGTTAGTTGATGCAGTTTCTTCATAGCGTCGATGGTCTTTACAATTTGGTATGTTTTTGCAGTGTCTGATACCTGTTTTTCTTTTCCATATTTAGTGCTTCCTTCAGGAGCTCTTGTAAGGCAGGCCTGGTGGTGACAAAAATCTCTCAGCATTTGCTTGTCTGTAAAGGATTTTATTTCTCCTTCACTTATGAAGCTTAGTTTGGCTGGAATTCTGGGTTGAAAATTATCCTCTTTAAGAAGGTTGAATATTGGCCCCTGCTGTCTTCTGGCTTGTAGGGTTTCTGCAGAGAGATCCCCTGGTAGTCTGATGGGCATCCCTTTGTGGGTAACCTGACCTTTCTCTCTGGCCACGCTTAACATTTTTTCCTTCATTTCAACCTTGGTGAATCTGATGATTATGTGTCTTGGGGTTGTTCTTCTCAAGGAGTAACTTTGTAGTGTTCTCCGTATTTCCTGAATTTGAATGTTGGCCTGTCTTGCTAGGCTGGGGAAGTTCTCCTTGATAATATCCTGAAGAGTGTTTTCCAAATTGGTTCCATTCTCCCTATCACTTTCAGGTACACCAATCAAACATGGGTTTGGTTTTTTCACATAGTCTCATATTTCTTGGAGGCTTTGTTCATTCCTTTTCATTCTTTCTTCTCTAATCTTGTCTTCACATTTTATTTCATTAAGTTGATCTTCAATCTCTGATATCCTTTCTTCTGATTGATCAATTCAGCTATTGATACTTGTGTATGCTTCACGAAATTCTCATGCTGTGTTTTTCAGCTCCATCAGATCATTTATGTTCTTATCTAAACTAGTTATTCTAGTTATCAGTTCCTCAACCCTTTTTTCAATGTTCTTAGCTTCCTTGCATTGGGTTAGAACATGCTCCTTTAGTGTAGAGGAGTTTGTTATTACCCACTTTTGGAAGTCTACTTCTGTCAAGTCACCAAACTCATTCTCTGTCCAGTTTTGTTCCCTTGCTTGTGAGGAGTCGGGATCCTTTGGAGGAGAAGAGCTATTCTGGTTTTTGGATTTTTTTCAACCTTTTTGTGCTGGTTTTTCCTCATCTTCTTGGATTTATCTACCTTTGGTCTTTGATGCTGGTGACCTTCGGATTGGTTTCTGCATGGACATCCTTTTTGTTGATGTTGATGTTATTCCATTCTGTTTGTTAGTTTTCCTTCTAATAGGCCTCTCTGCTGCAGGTCTGCTGTAGTTTGCTGCAGGTCCACTTCTGGCCCTGTTTGCCTGGGTATCACCAGCGGAGGCTGTAGAACAGCAAAGATTGCTGCCTATTCCTTCCTCTGGAAGCTTCATCCCAGAGGGCCACCTGCCAGATGCCAGCCAGAGCTCTCCTGTATGAGGTGTCTGTCGACCGCTGCTGGGAGGTGTCTCCCAGTCAGGAGGCATGGGGGTCAGGGACCCACTTGAGGAGGCAGTCTGTCCCTTAGCACAGCTCAGGCACTGTGCTGGGAGATCCCCTGCTCTCTTCAGAGCCAGCAGCACGAACGTTTAAATCTGCTGAAGCTGTGCCCACAGCCAACCCTTCCCCCAGGTGCTCTTTCCCAGGTAGATGAGAGTTTTATCTATAAGCCCCTGACTGGGGCTGCTGCCTTTTTTTCCAAGATGTCCTGCCCAGAGAGGAGGAATCTAGAGAGGCAGTCTGGCTACAGTGGCTTTGCCAAACTGCCATGGGCTCCACCCAGTTTGAACTTCCAGGCAGTTTTGTTTACACTGTGAGGGGGAAACCACCTACTCAAGCCTCAGTAATGGCAGACGCCCCTCCCCCCACCAACCTCGAGCATCCCACGTCGACTTCAGACTGCTGTGCTGGCAGCAAGAATTTCAAGCCAGTGGATCTTAGCTTGCTGGGCTCCATGGGGGTGGGATCTGCTGAGCTAGACCACTTGGCTCCCTGGCTTCAGCCCCTTTTCCAGGGGAGTGAACAGTTCTGTCTCACTGGTGTTCCAGGTGCCACTGGGGTATGAAAAACAACTCCTGCAGCTAGCTCGGTGTCTGCCCAAATGGCCGTCCAGTTTGGTGCTTGAAACCCAGGGCCCTGGTGGTGCAGACACCTTAAGGAATCTCCTGGTCTGTGGGTTGTGAAGACCATGGGAAAAGTAGTATCTGGGCCAGAATGCACCGTTCCTCATGGCACATTCCCTCATGGCTTCCCTTGGCTAGGAAAGGGAAATCCCCCACCCCTTGCACTTCCCAGGTGAGGCAACACCCCACCCTGCTTCAGCTTGCCCTCCATGGGCTGCACCCACTGACTAACCAGTCCCAATGAGATGAGCCAGGTACTTCAGTTGGAAATGCAGAAATCACCCATCTTCTGCGTTGATCTCACTGGGAGCTGCAGACTGGAGCTGTTCCTCTTCCACTATCTTGCCAGCCACCCAGAGTGATTTTATAAAGGCAACTATTAGCCTTATTTTTTGGCAGTGGGAATAGTTACAGTGCTTATGGTGTTCATACCTTTCTTTATATTCATGAAAATGTGTAAGTTGAACATTTATAAGAGGAAAACACCCATACTATAAATAAATGTATAACATATATATTAGTTTCCTGGGCTGCCATAGCAAATTACCACAAACTAAATGGCTTACAACAGCAGAAATTTATTCTCTCACAATTCTGGAAGCTAGAAATCTGAAATTCAGTGTTGGCAGGGTTGGTCTGTTATGGAAGTTCTGAGGGAGAATCTGTTCCATGCTCTCTTCTAGGTTCTGGTGGTCACTGGTAACCCTTGATGTTCTTTGGCTAGGGACACATCACTCCAATGACTGCTTTCATCTTCTCCTGGTGTCCTCTGCTTTGTGAGGAGGACTCACAAAGTGAGTGCTCTGTGTTTCCCTGAGTCCAAATATCCTCTAAGCCTACTGTCTAAAGAAACTAGTCAATGGGTTAGTGCTCACTGTAATCCAGTATGACCTCATATTAGCCCAATTATATCTACAAAGACCCTATCTCCAAATAAGGTCACATTCACAGGTATAAGGGGTTAAGATTTTAAGATATCATCATGAGGAACACAATTTAACCCATAATAACCAGCATCTCCAAAACAGGGTGTTTCAATTCCACCAAAATGTTAAAATTACCTTGTGTAAATGAAAGAACAAGTTTTGAAAAGTTATTATTTATGTTTCTACTGGGAATATTAAAATTTATATCCACTTAATTTGAGAAACATGCATAATAGCAAGGTTTCATATATATGTGTATTATTTGTGGAGATACACATGCACCCATCCACTTAACTCTCACACACACAAACACACAATCTTATACCACACAGACTTCTGCATGAGGGTGTGATGAGGCTTTACTGTCATGCTTCCCTAGCTGTGCATATATACATGTGTACAAGCTCAGCATATCTAAATGACGTTCATCCGTCTTTGAACCCATTCCACAAATCACTGTCTGGCATTGGAGAAATTAATAAGATTCAGATTACAAAACTAATAAGATTCAGAGTACAAGTTTATTAAATGATGGTGGGTGAGTCATCAACAAACACATGTCAAGTAGTACTTTGTCCCCCCTTTCTTTTTGTTTCTTGAATTTGATGTTTACAGATGTTATGGCTAACTATTCACCTAACCTGTCTCTTCATCCTTGGCCTACACCAAGGTGACATTTCTTAGCCAGTTAGACAAAGCCATGGACCTGACTTCCACTCATCAGAATGTGAACAGAAGGAATGTGTGCCACTTCCAGGCTTGGCTCATAAAAACCTGCAACGGATGCTCTTTCCTGGTGTTCCCTCCTTCCTCCGGATTGGCTCCGATGAGCAAAGCATCCTTTTGGAAGCTGTTTTGAAGA